>NC_025996.2:110209098-110232331 GCF_000442705.2 Elaeis guineensis
TGTTGACCTACTCACAACCTCCATACACATTCTACCATATCTAGAACACCCCGTGCATGACTAAGTCATGAATGAGTATGAACCAAAAAATATGAATTCATATATACAAGGTTCTATGGTAGCCTCAGGTCAAAGGATTACATGCACAACTCCCCAAAATAAGAAAACATCTCTTGACAGGTAAGTAAATTCCATAAGATGTTTCTTAAGTCAGATCAATTCAGTGAACTCATTCTCTAATGAGCACCCACTTTCTTGTATTAGTGTCTCATACAAGTGGCATATGAAATCTGCGACCCTCTCCATCGAGCATACATAGAAAGTGCTAATCTATCCAGAACATTGATCTCCTACTCAATGCTCCTATGACTAGGAATATTCTAAATCAGGATTTTTAGGATTTAGGTGTCATAGGTATAATCTCATCATAACCCCAAACCTATTTTTCTAATTTATGGAGTTCATTATAATCATTACTAAAGTAAGATGCAGCATATGATGAAAAATATCTTTTATTATTTAAAGAGTCAATACGTAAGTCTGGAAGATTACAAGGAAAACCCATCAAAATACAAATTTCGATTAGCTTGTAGGGCATATTTCTTTCAATCTCCCACTTGCACTAAAGCCAATCGCTCTTATATTTTATCCCCATACAATCGAGATGGCGATCGAACTACTGCTGTGGTAGAGCCTTAGTGAATGCGTCTACTATGTTATTCTTTGTTTCTACTCGTTCAATGACAATATCTTGTCTTTCGATTATTTTACGAACGAGATGGAAGCGTCTTAGAATGTGCTTGGATTTATGATGAGACCTTGGTTCCTTTGCTTGAGCGATTGCTCCAGTATTATCACAGTAAAGTGGTACTGAATTTTTAATCTCAGGAACGACACCTAACTCAATGATGAACTTCTTCATCCAGACGACTTCCTTGGTGGCTTCACTTGCAGCTATATATTCTGCCTCAGTGGCTGAGTCAGCTACAGTTTACTGCTTGAAACTTTTTCAACTAATAGCTCCACCATTAAGAGTAAAGACATACCCTGAAGTGGACTTGCTATCATCAGGGTCTGATTGGAAACTAGAGTCAGAATAACTTTCTAGTTTTAAATCAGATCCTCCATATACCAAAAAAATATCTTTAGTCCTTGTTAGGTACTTAAGAATATTTTTCACTGCTTTCCAATAATCTTCTCCTGGATCAGCCTGAAATCTACTAACTATGCCTAAGGCACAAGCAACATCAGGCCTAGTACATAGCATAGCATACATGATCGACCCTACTGCCGAAGCATAGGGAATAGAACTCATTCTATTTCTCTCTTCCGATGTTTTAGGAGACATCTTTTTAGAGAGATGTATGCCTTGACTCATGGGTAAATAACCTCTTTTACTTCCATCCAAGCTAAACCTCTTTAGCACTAAGTCTATGTACCTGGATTGGGACAAGCCTAACATCCTCTTAGATCTACCCTATAGATCTTTATACCTAGTATATAGGATGCTTCACCCAAATCCTTCATGGAAAACTTACTTGATAGCCATGTCTTGACCGATTGTAACATTAGGATATCATTCCCAATAAGAAGTATGTCATCCACATATAAAACTAAGAAGACAATGGCACTTCTACTAGTCTTCTTATATACACAAGGTTCATCCACATTTTTAATAAAGCCAAACTCTTTGACTATAATATCAAATTGGATGTTTCAACTCCTCAAGGCCTATTTTAATCCATAAATAGATTTCTTAAGCTTGCATACCTGATTTTCTCTCTCTTTTGAGACAAACCCTTCTGGCTGAGACATGTAAACCTCTTCCTCAAGATAACCATTAAGGAAGACGGTCTTCATATCCATTTGCCAAATCTCATAATCATGGTATACTGCTATTGCAAGCATAATCCATATAGATTTGAGCAAGGCAACAGGTGAAAATGTTTCATCATAATCAATATCCTGTTTTTGCCTAAAACCTTTAGCTACTAATCTAGCTTTATAGGTTTCAACTTGGCCATCCACTCCAATCTTTTTCTTATAGATCCATTTGCATCCAATAGGGGCCACACCCTCTGGTGCATCAACCAAAGTCAAAACTTGGTTGGAATACATGGAGTCCATTTTGGATTTCATAGCATCTAGCCATTTGTCTGAGTCCCTTCTCATGATGGCTTCCGTATAGGTCAAAGGTTCATCATTCTCAATGATGTGGGCTTCATTATTCTCAATAACGAACCCAGACCTCATAGGTGCATTCCGCATCCTATCCGACCTTCGGAGAGGAGATGTACTTTATGTTTGTACTTCATTAATGGATATTTTTGGTTGAAGATCATCTTGTGCTTGCATTTGTAGGTCTTGAACTTCTCCAAGTTTAATTTTTTTCCCACTGCCTCTTTCTAGGATAAACTCTTTTTTCATAAAAGTGACATATTTACTGACAAACACCTTATGTTCAGTAGGATGGTAAAAGAGGTATCCTATACTCTCTTTAGGATAACCTACAAACAAGCATTTATCTGCCCTATCACTCAGCTTATGTTCAAAATTTCTTTTAACATAAGCTGGACAGCCCCATATCTTAAGATACTTAAGATTAGGCTTCTTTCCTCTCCATATCTCATATGGAGTGCTTGGCATAGATTTTGAAGGTACTCTATTCAGGATATAGACAGTAGTTTCCAGGGCATATCTCCAGAAAGAAATTGGCAAATCTGTAAGGCACATCATGGACCGCACATATCTAATAAAGTATGATTCCTCCTTTCCGCTACACCATTTAGCTATGGTGTATAGGGAGGAGTCCATTCTGAGAGAATTTTATTTTCTTTAAGATGATCTAAAAATTTACTGGATAAGTATTCTCTTCCTCGATCAGATCGAAGGATTTAATACTTTTTCCAGTTTATTTCTCAACCATACTTTGATACTCTTTAAATTTATCAAAAGCTTCGGATTTGTGTTTCATAAGATACACACATCCAAACCTAGATAAATTATCTATGAATATTATAAAATAAGTGTATCCTCCTCTGACTTCTGTTGTCACAGGACCACATACATCAGTATGTACAAGTCCTAATAACTCACTTATCCTTTCTCCATGTCCACTAAATGGAGTCTTAGTCATTTTTCCCATAAGATAAGATTTACAAGTACCTAGTGATTCATAATCATAAAATCAAAGAATTCTTCTTTGTATAACTTGTTAATCCTTATCTCACTTATATGACCAAGTCGACAATGCCAAAGTAAAGTATTATTCAACTCTTCTCTCTTTCACTTTTTACTTTCATTAATATGAAAAACATTATCATTAGATAGAATTAGAAAACTATTATTAATAATACATGACAAATAAGTTCATTAGAAAAAGAAATTGAGCAACTATTGCTCTTTCCATTTATTTCATAACCTCGTTGCAATAGTAACGATACAGAAATAATATTTCTAATGATCTTAGGTATATAATAATAGTTTTCTAGCTCTAAGATCTTTTCAAAAGGTAACTTTAACATATATGTTCTTACAGCCTCTGCTTGGATTAACTCTCCTCCAGCACCGTAGAGCTCGAAGTCACTCTTCTTCAGCACTCTAATGTTCTGCAGCTCCTACAATGACTTGCAAATATGAGAACCACAGGCGGTATCCAATATCCAAGAGTCTGAATTGGAAGAACTTAATGACAAAATTGTATGTATCTCATACATACCTTTTGGTGCATCGCTTGCACCTGCCTTTGCAGTTGTAAGATATAATTTACAATTTCTTTTCCAATGTCCTGCCTTGCCGCAGTAAAAGCAAGTACCCTGTCCAGAGACTTTCTTCCCCTTCTTCGTCATCTTGCCACCCTTAGGATTCAGTGCTTTCTTTGAACCCTTAAAACCTGACTTTTTCTTAGAGATTTTATCCACAAGAAGAAGTAGAGCCTTTTCTTTCTTAATATGACTCTCAACTGTCTTAAGCATATTTAACAACTCAGGCAAGGAGGTATTCAGTTTGTTCATATGATAGTTTACAACAAACTGAGCGAATGACTCGGGGAGAGATTGCAGGATCAAATCCTGACTTAATTCTCCATCCATCACAAAATCAAGTTGACCCAATCTGGTGATCAGATCAATGACCTTCAAGACATGATCTTGTACAGATGATCCCTTAGTCATTCTAACATGGAATAACTACTTAGATATCTCATATCAAGTAGTTCTACTCTGTTCTCCATACAACTCTTTAAGATTGAGGAGTATGGATTGAGTATCCATGCTCTCATGCTGCCTCTACAACTTATTGCTCATAGAGGCCAGTATGATGCACTTGACAGTCAAACTGTCATTCTTTCACATCCTGTATGTGGATACCTCCTCTTTTGTGGCATCATCCTCAACCTCTTGTGGTTCAGAAATGTCAAGAATAAAGGAGAGCTCCTCTTGAGTAAGTACGATCTTTAAATTCCTCAACCAGTCCACATAATTGAGACCGATCAACTTGTTGGAATCTAAAATTCCTCACAATGATAGTGAAGATGCCATTTGTAGAATTTAATTTACAATAATTAATGAATATTACATAAACAAACAACTCATATTGACTCATATAATTAAATAAGATCTTTAGATTTAATTATACCTCCCACTATTTTATTGAACATCATAACCCTCTACTATGATGAACGAGACATATTTAATATTTATCTTAGTGGGATTGAGAACCTAATTCCTCATAATGATCTTGTGTTAACACAACAAACCCTTATGAGTTCATAGGTAAGAAACTCTTTCCAATTGCATCTCATGCAACTTTTAATATTATATCTTGACCTCTAAAATATTATTAGCCTTGTGTTAACACAACAAACTATAATATTTTAGTTAAGTCAGACCCTTCATTTCAATACAGTCAAATTCTAATATAACTGCCCTTGTGTTAATACAACAAAGCATATATTCAAAATTGCCATAAGCATCTTCTATGCACCAGGATTATGTTATATCAATCCTTATGACAAGCCTCTTGTTAACACAACAAACTAGCCATAGTTCATGATGTAACATTAACCTAGCATGAAGGAAGGCCCTTAATAGTGTTTTCAACATTAAGATTTTTCAATATCAAGATCGCTTAATCAAATTGGCCAGGTAAGTAAGGTGGAGGTCCCCCCATTGCTTTCTTTAGACACCAATAAATTGGCCAGATCAGACAATGAAATCAATTAAAAAACCACCTATAGCACTTTCTAGACACCAATTGATCAATTGATCAAGAATTGGTTAACCCATAGTTGCATATCACTACCACTTAATATAATTTTTTAATGAGGACTTTTATTTGGTCTCATGCACATTCTAACTACATAATACCCATTTATGTATAAACATTAAAACTTTCTACATATGCAAGTGTAATATATGGACATTCATCATCCTAGGACAATCTTGCAGCATAATCCCGTTATGTTAGGACAACCTTATGTCAAGATGATGAAGTGGTGAATGATATATGTATTATTTTATATCATCATATGAAAGCATAAATCATTTTATAGTATAAATCATACTATGGATCACATAAATATTATGTATATATGATTGAACCAAACAAAGCCAGCTCTGATACCATGTAGGGTTTCAAGGTGGGCATGCACAGTGGAAACATAATGAATTTTAAAATTTTAATAAAGAAATCTTAAATATTAAACCCTTAAATAAAAATCTTCTTGATGATTAATAATCATATATAACATAAATTCAAGATTAAATTTAAGTTATATAAGAATACCTGCAGTGCTTAATCCAAATTTCGGCAGAACCTCCACCAGGCGCCCAAGTGTTCGCCCTCCAACGGTGATCCACATAGGGCTATGATCAGGATACCAACTCTTTGAGATGATTATTCCTCCAAAATTCTCACTCTAAGAATTTTCTTATACACCAAGACCTCAAGACGCTCTTCCTCTTCTCCTAGCCTTCCTATCCCTACCTTTCTTCTCTCCTTGTCTTCCTTAATTCTCTTCCTAGACTCTTGTCCTAAAATTAGACTTGTCCTTTCTATTTTTGGACTTGTCATAATAAGAGAAAGAAGAGACTAATTGGACAATAGGGAGAGGATGTTAGAAAGAAAGGAGGAATTGGAAATCTGAATGAATCCAATCCCCCGGCGCACCCCCCTTTAAATACTTAGCGATGGGTTGCCTTCGAAAATTTTTCGTGCCCCTTCCACATGCCATCTCGCATCCATCAGAAAATCTCATACCTTCTACTAAATTCTCATGCCTATCTGAAAGTTTTTGACACATAGCAATCATCGGGAAAAAATCCAAGAGACGCTTCATGCAGAAGGACTCTTCGAAATATTTTTCTCGATGATTCTCCGATGAGTCGCGCAGATTCCCATGGCATAATTTTTTTCCATCACCCATCAATATAATTTGATCCATCCAATGGCCAAAAATCAAGGAGCTAACATGAGAATGTGGTGGTAAAAACTTCAAATTAAGAAGTGGTGTGACAAATGGGTTAGAGTCCTTCACAAGTTGGACTCTTGGTCGGGCACATGGATCAGGCTGACAGGATTTCTAACTTCAATGAATTTCCACGATTAAACCAGAAGGAATTTTAACTTAAAAAAACTTTCACATGCTCAAAATAAAGTTAAAAATCATCCAAAAATTTATTTCATCATGGAACATAGGACGAGCTCGAGGTTGAGGCGTCCCATCTCATGGGATGCGAAAACAGTTTCTACACACAAAAACTGCACCCATGCACAAGAAAAATTCTTGACTCATGGAAACTTGGTTTCCTGGATCCAAATTTTTGGTACATGCACCCAAGGCTAAACAACTCAAATCCAAAATTGATTTAAATTAATTTGGCTTTAATTATATCAATCTGGAATCAATTTTAAACCCAATTTGAAACAAGGAGCTAGTTTCTTGCAACATGTGCTAGCATGTCAATTTTGCAAATATGATCTAATCCAATTAGACCCCTGATCAATACCTTTTGTGTGTGACCCATTGAGTTCTATATCTAGCCAGCAATAGGTCTAAGTTCAAGTCGATTTGATTTGATTAGAATTTAATCTAATCGATCTAGATCCAATCGAGCTAACCCGATTTCAGCAATTAGAACTCTTTCTAATTAGTGATTGAATTAAATTCTTTAATTTGATCAAATCCATAAGACAAGATTGATGTCTAGCAATGTATCATGTCTACCTAGAAGATATAAAATTTTTGATAAAAATATCAAAAATATCTTTCAGTGGAAAGTTTACGTGCAATTTGATCCTGCGATCTCTCTGCACCCCGAATATGACTCTGGATATGAAATGATATCAAATCCAATATCATACTCATATTTCTCTCAATCTTATATGATGATTCAATTAATAAAATATTAGAAACTCTTTCTAATTTTTATTTTGCTTTGATCAAAGGCTTCCTGAATCATCAATCGATCAGAACAAGTAGGATGTGATTTCCTCTACCAGAAGTGATCGATTCCATGTTGACCTACTCACAACCTCCATACACATTCTATCATATCTATAACACTCCGTGCATGACTAAGTCATGAATGAGTATGAACCAAAAAATATGGATTCTTGTATACAAGGTTCTATGGTAGTCTCGGGTCAAAGAATTATATGCACAACTCTCACTATAAGAAAATATCTCTTGACTGGTAAGTAAATTCCATAAGATATTTCTTAAGTCGGATCAATTCAGTGAACTCATTCTCTAATGAGCATCTACTTTCTTGTATTAGTATCTCACACAGGTTGCATAGGAGATCTGCCACCCTCTCCATCGAGCATACATAGAAAGTGCTAATCTATCCGGAACATTGATCCCCTACTCAATGCTCCTATGACTAGGAATATTCTAAATCAAAATTTTTAGGATTTTAGGTCTCATAGGTATGATCTCATCATAACCCTAAACCCATTTTTCTGATTTATGGAGTTCATCATAATCATTACTAAAGTAAGATGCAGCATATGATAAAAAATACCTTTTATTATTTAAAAAGTCAATACATAAGTCTGGAAGATTACAAGGAAAACCCATCAAAATATAAATTTTGATTAGCTTGTAGGGCATATTTCTTTCAGTGCCCTACAAGCCAATCACATGGTGATGCAAAGAGACTTTTCTGTATTATCTTTCTACTCATTTATATGACATTAGTTATTTTTATTTATAAAGTATTGTGTTTTATCATTTGCTGCAACATATTTTTATGATTATGATAAACCCCATAGATTAGGGCATTGATTTTAAGATCATGATGAGATCATACCAGTGAGACTTAAAATCTTGATAGTCCCAATCTAAAATACTTTTAGTCATTGGATCATCGAATCAAGATCGATGATATCGATAAAATTGGTATATCCTATGTTTGCTCGATGGAGAGAGTGGTTGATCTCACAATCAGTTGTGTGGTGACATTAATATAAGGATATATGTGCTTATTAGAGAATGAGTTCACTGAACTGACCTACAGAAAGAATATCTGATAGAGCCTTATAGTATGTCGACTTATGGTTCTCCAGTGGGAGTAGTGCAAGTGATCTTTTGACCTGAGATCATCATGGTACCTTATATATATGGATCCTTACTTTGGTTTATTTTCTAGCATACCACTTTGAGATGTGTGTAGGATATTCTGGGTATGATAAAATATGCATGGAGGTTGTGAGTAGTCAATAAAGAATCGGTCACTTCTTGTAGGAGGAAAGAACATCCTATGTGATCTCATAGAATGATGACTCTGAGAGTCTTTGACCAGAGCTGGGATGAACAGTAAAAAAAAATTTATTGGTTCATCAATCGAGTTATCATCATCAGATCGAGATACATATGGATAGATATTTAGGCTTGATATGATTGCATACCCATGGCCTGTTTGGGATGTTGTTTGATCGAAGGATTGAATTGCACAGTAACTCACCACGAAAGGATAATTTTGATATTTTCATCAAATTTTAAATCTTTCAGATGGTTATAATATATTACTAGATATCAATCATGACTTGTAGACTCTTCAAAATTAAAAAAGTTTAATTCAAGAATTAATTATGAAGAGTCTTAGTTGATTGGGACTCTTGAGCTGATCTAATCTAATCGGATTAGGATTATGTCGAGAGTCTAAGTCCACTGCTGGCTAGATTTGGAACCCAATGGATCACACACAATAAAAATTTGATCTTGATCTAATCTATTTGGATTTATCATAAATCCAATGGGTTAATTGAATTGCTAGCATATGAATTAACCCAAGTTTCCAATTGGGTTCAGTGCAAAGGTGTTTGGGCTAATCCTTGACTTGTTGCCTTAACCTAATGTGATTGGGTTTGAACCTATAATTAAATAAGTGGCTGATCTGATTTTTATGGAAGAATTTCATGTAAATCAATCTCTTCCACACCATAACCACACACAAGAAAAAATATGGCATGCCCATTTATTTTGGGCATCAATGAAGAGGAGTCCTTCTTTACTTCTCTTAAAATCCTTACCATATTTTGATGCATTCCTTTATTTCCTCGTGTAATGAGATGACTCTTGGAATTATGGATGTAGAAGAGAAGGAAGAGTCCTTCTCTGGCAAGGAGTTTGAATGCCAAAAATTAAATGGGACACTCTTCATATGTGTGTTGAATATGGAAGAGTCCTTAATGCCATGGACTCTTAGTTTCACATCATTTTTTTTATCCCACATGCCATATGATGGCATCTTAATTTTTTTAGATAGAGGAAGAGTCCTTCTACTAGTCAATCACTTCTTATTCCATGCCTTACTCTTTGGTTTTCATGAACAAATTAATTTGTACCATGTAATGGATAAGGAATACCAAGAGTTGGCATCCCTTGGTAGCTCCCCTTCTTTCCTATTTAAAGGGGGCACTACATCAGGTTTCACATCCCAATCCAGAGAGCCTTAGGCATGGGATAATATGAGAAAAGATAAAAAAAAAATTTAAAAAGAAAAAGACAAGAAAAAGGGAAAGAAAAATAGAAAGGAAGAGAAGAGAAAAAGGAAAGCATGTGATGCTTGTCCCAAAATTAGATTATTCATGTGTTAAACATATAATCTGATATTTGTGTGATGAGATTATTTAGAAAATAGTTCTTAGAGTGGTCCTAGTGGAGGTCTTGAAGGCATACAAGTGATGGTGCAATCCATTCTTGTGAAGAATGATCGACAGTGTACTTGTGAAGAAGGTTGCAGCACTACATCGAACTAGGAAGGGCTCTGATTAGTCCCATATGGATCACCATTGGAGGGCTTCTACTTTGGAGTCTTATGGAGATCTCAAAATTATCAGATCATCATCTTCATATTCGTATATGACTTTGATCTCTTCTTGTTATGGATGCTTATGTTATTTGATTGCAATCATCAAGATATTTCTAGGGTTATGTGTTTCGGTAGTATAGTTTAATTGTTAAACTTATTTTCAATAATTGGATGCATGTAAAAAAAATTAAAAATTATATTTCACTATATCACCAGAACTCAACACCCTCACCTAATAGTTATTAGGTCCAACCCTATCCTTACTCTAAGCAACTCTTTGCTAATAGAGTGGTTGCGTGTTCTCGGTGCAATTAAACCACTATGACCAGTCGAGAACAATCAACACCAGTAGCACGCCCACACATCTACATTAGTGAAAGACCCATGGACTTAATATTTATGGAGAGATTTAGGTTTAGGTCTCATCTAATCAGTCATCATATAACCAATCTAATTGGCATGGGCTAAACCAAACTGCCAAGCAACCTTAGTCAGGGCTCAATCTTCCAAATTGATCAGATAAGTGGAGATTGGTGGGGGTCCTCCCATTATTTTTCTTAGACATCAATAAATTGACAGGTCAACAAATAAAATTAATTAAATAACCACCTCATAATTACTTGTCTTAAACACCAATAGGTCAATTGGTCTAAATAGGTTAGCTTAAGCGAATCAGGCTCAAGCCATCGAACCGAATTAGATCCTTAGATTAATCGATTCTACACATGGGGTTTAATTGATTTGATCAACAATAATTGTATGATCTTATAACTTAATTGATCTAACCCTAATCAATACTTAACTCAATTTGATCAATTACTTAATCAAATTAGATCCATTATGTTCAAATCAAAAACTTTAGATACAATCTAATTAAATGACCTAATTTTTTATTTTTCCATGACCAAAACCCTCATGCATAAACATAAATTTTAGATTCCAAAATTAAATTTTAGATCTAAATTTCTTGTATGAAAGATAAGTTTTAAATCATGAAACTAATTTTAAGATTTAATATACAAGCATATATCTCATATATGTATGTAAAATTCAGATCTAAATAAAAATTCAGATCATAACATGATGTCATATATCTCATATACAAATCATAAATCATCTTGATAATAATTTTCAGACCTAAACATGCAATCATATTATTGGATGTATGCCCTATTAGTCAATCTTGACTGACACATATCATATTTTTAGGATATGATTTTATACTTAATGGATATTTATATTACTATTCATATTTTAAATATCCATGAATCATCCAAGGGATTAACAAGATGATGACACATATTCTCAAAAAATTAAGAATTTGATATGTGTCATTGATGGTTGATTCCTAAATTACTCATAATCATAGGATCATCATAGGGATGGTGATTTATCCGGATAGTATTGAAAAATATATCCAAAAGTCAATCATCAATTTGTTGACGGTTGAGCAACCTTGTATTATAATTGATTTTTAATAAATAAAATATATTTTTGATATTTTCATCATAAGTTTTCATCTTCTAATGAACTCCGTTGTTGTGATGAAGTTCTTAGGACTATTTAGTTTGATAAAATATAATTTATCGATTAGTCCTTAAAACTGTTCACGACCAAATGATAGGCTGTTAATAAGGATGACAGTTTCTATCAAGCATAGGCCGCTGTAGGCCATATGGGTTGGTTGTCCTCTTAACCAAGGAGTGTGAAGATACTGGTATGATATACAGGTAAGATGTAATGATACATCATCATTGAACGTGACCAACTCCAGAGTATTCTACTGTCAAGAATGTCTCTGATGGAATATAGGTATAAGTGTCCCTTAGACTTGAGATCGCCTCAATGACTTACAAGCAACTCACTATGTTGTGATACTAGACTAACTGAATTTTTAATTCAATGACAGAAGGCTTCTGGACACAGTCAAGTACTTATGAAGTCAAAGTGTGATCAACATGGGATTGACCACTCCAAGAGTTGGAGAAGAATGAGTCGCTGTATTTCAATTTAGCAAAACCTTGGTCAGGGTAATCCATCAGATGGATTTGATATTTTGAAATACAATGTGGACAAGCTGATCAGAGTTGACAGTTGAACTTTGAGATTTGTATGAGCATTTTGGTCAAGGGGATGAATTATATGGAAACTATATCCGTATGGGTTTTAAGAATGTTGTTCTACACATTCGACCTATCCGACCGTCGGGTACCATTGCTAGATGGTCACTTCGATTGGTACAAAAATTTATTTCTATACTACTACTTAGGTTCAGACTTATGAGGTCACACATATTAGAGTTCACGATCCGATCGGATGGTTGATCAACGATTAAGAATCATTCTAGAGTTAAACGATCAATATGATTAACATTTAACCTAGTGCAAGTGTTACAGGAGGATCGATTAGCAATTCGATTGCTAATTGATTTAATTTGATTAAGTCAATAGTTGAGATTAAGTCTAATTGAATATAATTTAATTAGATTTGATTTGAACTTGATTGGATCAAGTCCAATTGGTTTATTAGATAAGCCAAGTGCAAGAAAAAATTAGTCCTAGTCCAATTAGGACTTGGGTCAACCTAATTTTAATTTGATTAAAAAATTAAATTAAATTTAAATATAATTTAATTTGATTAAATTATATTCTTAATTAGGTTAAGACCTATTTTAATTTGGTTGATTTGATTTTGGTTTGATTTGGTTTGAAAAACCAAATTTGAACAAATCACAGATTGAACCTAGTAAGACTAGGATTCCACCTTGCGCCACCTTAGCCCCTCACGCCCACTCTCTCTTATTTTATATGATAAAACCTTCTCTCCCAAGCCTTCATGCATGCCCAAAGCTTTCCACTCTTTCTTCTTACATGGAATGTGGTTGTGGACCAAGTCAAAGTAGGAATTAGTTTGGATTTTAAATTCTATGAGATAGAATTTTAGGAAACCAAAACTCTTTCCTTATGGCACTGATTTTATCCAGATTTTTTTTGAATTTTTGTGATTTTTATGGAATATATTGTGTACCCTTTGCTGGTAGTCTATGGTAGAAAAAGAAAGAGGGGGCATCCATGAGTTGGGCACCCCTTGTCTTGCCCTGTTTGGATTTTCCTTGACTAGGTATTTGATCTAGACAAAGATTCTTCATATCTTATTATTGAAGATGAATTTCTTCTTGAGATTTTCATGAATCATAGAGCATTGAGAGACCTTTGGAGCATGTGAAAATTAGAGAGAAAGAGTATTGGAGAATGGAGATATAATGACACAAAACTAAGTATCTGGGTGAGAGCAAAGAGAAGAAGAAGAGGGTCTTCTTCTAGGGTTGCTGATTTCACCTCTTCCTTCCCCTATCTGTGAGTTTTCTAAAAGTGTCTCACATCTAAAACTCCTTCTCTTACTTCTCATCTTTGGAAGAGTCTAAATCAAAAAGAAGGAGGCATCTGATCGACCATCGAACAAGGATCAGCACAGTACTAGCATACTGTGCTGATTTCCTAGACCCGAACTTCTGATCGTGATTCATGGGCTCGTGTGGATGACTCCTAGAGGTCGGATGCATGTACGGCTCGCAACATCATTCTCAAATCCAGATCAACAAAGTTAGAATGTCTAACTTGCAAGGTAATAGATCTGATCTATTATATTTTACATACATTAGATGTAGTATAGAAACATGTTGATATGATCAACATATAGTTCTTGCTCTTTATATTTTAATTTTTGATTTAATGCTATATAATAATCATGTAATAAGATCTTAGATCTAGAGATTTTCTAATTTTATAAGATAAATTTGGATTTATTTTAGTCTTCCACTGTCTGATCTTGAAAAAGTTTCAAGATCTAACCCTGAAACTCTAGATCTAGTTCCTTCAATTAGTATCAGAGCATAGGTTGTTTATTACATGATTATTTATACATACTTAGATTATTTTTTAGATTAGATCTATTTATAATCTGATTGTTAAATCTAAAATTAAAATTTTTAGATCAATCACGAACTGTAGGTTGTCCTGCTGTAAGGTTTACCCCTTATAGTGCAAAGGTTGTCCTAGTTCGTGTAGATCTATCTTTAATCATAAATTTATTAGATTAATCTAGATTAAATTTATGATTTATTAGATTTAAAAATATTTAAATATAAAATAAAATCTCTTTGTTAATAATTCTTGCATAAAGAACCATCATATATTTGTCTGAAAAATTTACGCAGTTTAAAATTGAAATTGTTTCAATTACATGAACTTGTTTTGATTAGATCTAAAGTAGTTTCATGCTTATTTCACTTACATTTTGATTATGAATCAAACATGCAACTTGGTTGGTAAGAATCATGTTGTAAAAATATTTTACAAATATGAAAATTATTTTCGAAAAGCTGAACCCCAACCCTCAACCCAAAACTTAATTGAGAATTAAGAAGTTATTTGATTAGGTTTTAGGATTGTGAATTGAAAAACCTAAGACACAAACCATAACACTTTGGGTTAATGGGTTAGTGGAAATTAGGTCCATTAATTGGGTTAGACCTAAGGTTAGATTAAAGATGGACTTAATTAGAGAATTGACTAAATCTAATCAATTGTTGTCTTAGATTAGGTCAAGGATTCTCTAGATCAATTAAATAGTTGTAGTTGGTCAAGTCCATGTCTTTAACGAGAACCAAATGGACTTGATTCTTGGCTAAGCGGTCTAGCATGAACTGTTAGGTTGATCTAATCGAAACTAATTAAACGAGTTGGTGTCTAAGGTAAATCAGACCAGTGGTTTTTAATTGGCAGTCTGCTTACCTGGCCATTTCTGATGGTGTCTAAGGCAAACTTTGGCAGACCCTCCTACTGATCGAACTTACCTGGCCTCTTGGTGAAATTATATTTTGATCGGATCACTTGACTATTCGAGCTGACCCATGTCAGCTAGGTAAATCAGTGTGACTGATTTAGATACTTCTAGACCAGCCCTTTTAATGGTCTCCCTTAAGCTGACTTGGTGAAGCTAGTGGGAGGATCATGATAAGCTGGTTCATCTGACCACCTCCTCTAAATCAATTAAATCTTCTAAAATTATTAGGTCCTTAAAATAAAATAGTTATGGTGATAACTAGATCATAGCCTCCCATTAAGTGGATGATAATGGGTCCATTAGTTGGATAATCATTGGAGGCCCAAAGGCCTGGTGCTTATCGGCTGATGGAATTGTCATTCATAATATAATTTCTTGACTACATCTTTCTAAATGGTGGTTAGGTTAGCCAACCAAAGTTGGGCCTAATCATTCATTAGCTAGATAGACCAAGTATGGACATGTTAATGGTTGGACCTAACCAGACCTTTTCAGTGGAGGCCAAAGCCTACTGATTAGGGACTGGGGCAAAATTTAAATTACTAAAAATTGTTTAGAGAAACAATTGGTTATGAGCCTACTCTTAGATGTACATGGGTTGGCCAACCAAAGTTGGACTTGTGTGTAGTCTAAGTGGATTCTAGTACCCACTAAAAAGTTAGGGTAATTTCTCGAATTGAAGGTAAAGGCTACCAATTCGAATAAAATAGTGGAAGAAATCTTTTGATTAAAGTCCAAATCTTTAGGTTTAATGAATCAATTACTAATTAGGTTATGATTTTTCTTTATGCAGATATGGCCACTTCCCTATCGCTCTGAACATTGTTGGACAATGATAAGTTGGTGGGACCCAACTTCGGTAGCTGGTACCGAAAGTTGAAGATAGTCCTAGAGCATGAACGGATCCTATATATGATAACGGATCTTGCACCTGAGGAGCCAGCTGCCAATGCATGTGGAATAGTCAGAGACACCTACCAGAAGTGGCTCAGTGATCGGATCATGATGCACTGCATCATACTGGCTACCATGAGCAATGCGTTCAGTCATAGAT
The DNA here is from genome assembly GCF_000442705.2 of Elaeis guineensis. Lineage (NCBI taxonomy): Eukaryota > Viridiplantae > Streptophyta > Magnoliopsida > Arecales > Arecaceae > Elaeis > Elaeis guineensis. The sequence goes on from NC_025996.2 coordinate 110,225,314, forward strand.
TTGAGATAGCTCAGTCAAAGGATATGCTTCAAGTGTTGGAGGATGCCTTTGGCACACCCGATGATGTGGAGAGGCACAAGACTAGTTGTGCCATTTTCAATACCAAAATACGGGATGGTGCCTCTGTCATTGATCATATATTGTACATGATCGAGCTGATGGAGCGTTTGAGCAAGCTCAGCTTTTCCTTGCATGAGTAGCTTGGAAAAGATGCAATACTGAACTCGCTGCCCAAATCTTATCTCCCATTCCTCACTCATTATAGAATAACAAAGCCTGAAGTAAACTATCACGGGTTACTGGGGTTGCTTCAGAACTTTGAGAATGATCACCAACTCCACAAGGAGTCGGTGAACTTAGTGAGAGGTTCGTCTTCTGGTTCTCGATCCTTTGAGAAAGAGAAGAAGAACAAGAAGAAGAAAGTGAAGAAGGTGCAAGTTCAGGCTGGGACATCAGTGCAGGGCTAGACCAGAAAGATTAAGTCCGATAAGAGTCAAGCTGAATGTTTCTTTTGCAAGAAGTGGGGGCACTAGAAAAGGAACTGTCCTCAGTATATTATCTCCCTAGATCCGAACAGGTAGAAAAAGAAGCAAGATGTTGCTGGATAAGGTATTTATATGATAACTCCTTACATTTTCTCTATTTGTGATATAACTGACTGGGTATTGGATATCGGTAGCCCTTACCATATTTGCAATTCGTTGCAAGGGTTGCAGGTCAATAGGAGATTCGAGCAAGGCGAGAGGTTCCTGAACGTTGGAGATGGAAGACTAGTTCCAATTCTAGCATTAGGAATCTTGAAACTTGTATTTGAGTCCCATACTATTGTTCTTAATGATTGTCATTTCTGTCCCAGTTTCTTTTTAAATATTATTTCTGTAGGCCTTTTGGCCAAAAATGATTATGAAATTTCAATAAAGAAACAAGTTTATAATATCATTATGAATGGTGTTACTATTTTTTATGGACATTTGAACAATGATATGTATATGTTATCACAACCTATTAACATAGTCTATTCTACTGGCAAGCACCCTAGGTTAGATAGTGTATCAGATATCTACTTATGACACTATAGACTAGGTCATATAAACAAGAACAGGATAAACAAGTTGACTCAAGAGGAAATTTTGGAAGTCAGTGATTGTGAATCACTTCCAACCTGTGAGTCCTATCTTCTTGGTAAAATAACCAAGTTATTTTTTACTAAAAAGGTGAAAGAGCTACTGAGCTCTTGGGTCTAGTACATCTGATGTATGTGGGCCCATGAGCACAAGTGCTAGAGGTGGATATTTCTACTTCATCACTTTCATGGATGATCTATCCAGATATGGATATGTCTATCTGATGAAACATAAGTCGGATTCATTTGAAATGTTCAAACGATTTCGAAGTGAAGTAGAAAAATAAACTAGGAAGAGTATAAAATTTTTTGGTCTAACCGAGGAGGAGAATACCTTTCTGGTGAGTTTCTCATATATCTAAGAGAGAATAAGATTCTCTCCTAATGGACTCCTCTAGGAACACCACAGTATAATGGTGTGTCTGAAAAAAAAAATTAGACTCTGTTAGACATGGTCCGATCCATGATGGATTTTGCCAGCTTGCCGATATCCTTCTGGGGATATGCACTCGAATTGGTCTGTTATCTGTTAAATAGGGTTCCAAATAAATCTATAATTAAGACTTCATATGAGATATGGACAGGACGTAAGCCAGCACTTTCACACCTTAGGGTCTAGGGGTGCCCGACCTATGTCAAACGGTTAGTTACAGATAAACTTGGACCTAGGTCTGACAAATGCACATTCATAGGGTACCCCAAAGAGACCAAAAGATATTTTTTCTACCATGCTGATGAACAAAAGATGTTCGTCAACCTTAAGACAACCTTTTTAGAAAAAGAGTTCCTTGGTGAAGGAACTATTGTCTCTAAGGTTAAACTTGATGAAGTTCAACAGATAGAAGGACCGAAACCAATAGCTGAACCTGAGTCAGATTTGATTAGATTAGATCCGAAGCCCAATGTACCTACACCATTAAGATGATTCGATAGAGTACCACGTCAGCTAGATAGATGCTATGATTTTTTGATTCGGGATGGTGATCCCATCAAACTCGATGAGAACGATGAGGATCCGATCACCTATATGGATGCAATGCAGAGACTTGATTTCGAAAAATAGCTTGAAGCTATGAAATCTGAAATGGAGTCCACGAAGCTCAACGATGTATGGACATTGGTTGACGCACCTGAAAGAATTAAACCCATTGGATGTAAATGGGTCTTCAAAAGGAAGAGAGGCACAGATGGAAAGGTAGAGACCTATAAAGCCCATCTGGTTGCCAAAGAGTATCATCAACATTATGGTATTAACTATAACGAGATGTTCTCTCCTGTGGCAATGCTCAAATCCATTCGGATAATGCTTGCAATAGCTGTCCATCTGGATTATGAGATCTGGTAGATGGATGTAAAGACAGCTTTTCTGAATGGAGAGCTGATCGAAGAGGTGTATATGATACAACTTGAGAGGTTTACATCCATAGATGAGTCCAAGGTATGCAAACTTCAGAGATCCATTTATGGATTGAAGCAAGCTTCTCGGAGTTGGAACATGAATTTTAATAAGGTGATCAAAATGTATGGCTTCGTTAAGAATGGAGAAGAGCTCTGCATCTATAAATGGGCAAATGATCCAGATGTGGTATTCCTTGTCTTGTACGTGGATGACATTCTCTTAATCGAAAATGACATCCCCGCACTACAGAGAATAAAAGTTTGGTTATCATCGCAAATCTCTATGAAGGACTTAGGTGAAGCATCCTACATCCTAGGGATGAAGATCTATAGGGATAGATCTAAAATGATGCTTGGGTTATCCCAGTCCACATACATAGACACTGTGCTGAAGAAGTTCAGCATGGAGAATTCCAAGAAGGGCTATTTACCAATAGGCCATGAAATTTTTCTCTCTAAGAAGGATTGTCCGACAACTCTTGAAGAGAGAGAGCATATGAGTAGAGTCCCATATGCTTCGATCGTGGGATCTATCATGTATGTCATGACATGTACAAGATCAGATGTGGTATGCTCACTAGGAGTAGTGAGTAAATACCAATCTAATCATGGGAAAAACCATTGAAAAGTGGTTAAAGCCATCCTTAAGTACTTGAAAAATGCTAAGGATCAATGGTTGGTTTATGGTGAGTCAGATCTGAAACTTGTGGGGTCACAGACTCCAGCTTTCAATCTAACCATGATGATAGTAGAAGCGTGTCAGGTTATATCTTTACTCTGAATGGTGGAGCCATCCGTTAGAAGAGTTTCAAGCAACATACTGTGATAGACTTTGTTTGTGAGGCAGAGTACATCACAGCATTGGATGCCGCGAAGGAAGCTGTATGGCAAAGAAAATTTATCACCGAGCTCAGATTTGCATCCTCCCTTGATGTTCCGATCCTGCTCTATTTTGACAGCACTGGTGCCATTGCTCAGGTGAAGGAACCCAAAGCATACCAACGAATGAAGCATATTTTGCACTGCTTTCATCGGGTCTGGGAGATCATGAATTGAGGTGACGTTGACCTTCAGAAGATCGACGAAAAGGAGAACCTGGCCGACCCCTTCACTAAAGCCCTAGCGATAAAAGAGTTCGATAATCACAAGTCAAAGATGGGTATTAGATACTGTGCCGAGTGGCTTTAGGATAAGTAAGAGTTATTAAAAAATATGTCCCAAAAACCAATCGTCAACCTGTTGACGGTTGAGCAACTTTGTATTGTAATTGATTTGTTAATAAATAAAATATATTTTTAGCATTTTCATCATAAGTTTTCATCTTCTAATGAACTCCATTGTTGTGATGAAGTCCTTAGGACTATTTAAGTTCGATAAAGAGAAGATTTATCGATTAGTCCTTAAAACTATTCACAACCAAATGATAGGCTGTTAATAAGGACGACAGCTTCTATCGAGCATAGGTCACTGTAGGCCATATGGGTTGGTTGTCCTCTTAACCAAAGAGTGTGGAGACACTGATATGGCATACAGATGAGATATAAGGGTACATTATCATTGAACATGACCAATTCGAGAGCATTCTACTGTCGAGAATGTCTCTGATGGAAAATAGATACAAGTGTCCCTTAGACCTGAGATCGCCTCAGTGACTTGCAAGCAACTCACTGTGCTTTGATACTAGACTAACTGAATTTCTAATTCAGTGATGGAAGGCTTCTGGGCACAGTCAAGTACTTCCAAAGTCAGAGTGTGATCAAGATGGGATGGACCACTCCAAGAGTTGGAGAAGAATGAGTCGCTGTATTTCAATTTAGCAAAACCTTGGCTAGGGTAATCCATCAAATGGATTTGATATTTTGAAATACGATGTGGACAACCTGATTAGAGTTGACAGTTGAACTCTAAGGTGTCCTATGAGTATTTTGGTCAAGGGGATGAATTATATGAAAATTATATCTGCATGGGTTCTAAGGATGTTGTTCTATATATTCGACCTATCTGACCGTCAGATACCATTGCTAGATAGTCACTTCGATTGGTATAAAAATTTATTCCTGTGCTATCAACTTAGGGTCAAACCTATGAAATCACATACATTAGAATTCATGATCCGATCAGATGGTTGATCAACGATTAAGAATCGTTCAAGGATTAAACGATCAATACGATTGACATTTAACCTAGTGCAAGTGTTGCAGGAGGATCGATTAGTAATTTGATTACTAATTGGCTTAATTTGATTAAGCCAATGGGCTGAGATTAAGTCTAATTGAACATGATTTAATTAGATTTGGTTGGAGCTTGATTGGATCAAGTCCAATTGATTTATTGGATAAGCCAAGTGTAAGGAAAAACTAGTCCTAGTCCAATTAGGACTTGGGTCAACCTAATTTCTAATTCGATTAAAAAATTAAATTTAATTTAAATCTAATTTAATTTGATTAAATTAGATTCTTAATTAGGTTGATTTGGTTTTAGTTTAATTTGGTTCGAGAAATCAAATTTGAACAAGTCATAAATTGAATCCTAGTAAGACTAGGATTCCACCTTGCGCCACTTTAGCCCCCCATGCCCACTCTCTCTTATTTTGTATGACAAAACCTTCTCTCCCAGGCCTTTATACATGCCCAAAGCTTTTCACTCTTTCTCTCTTACATGGAATATGGTTGTGGACCAAATCAAAGTAGGAATTAGTTTGGATTTCAAATTCTACGAGATAGAATTTTAGGAAACCAAAACTCTTTCCTTATGGCACTGATTTTATTCAGATTTTTTTAAAGATTTTTATAGATTTTATGAAATATATTATGTGCCCTTTGCTGGTGGTCCATGGTAGAAAAAGAAAGAGGGGGCACCCATGAGTTGGGCACCCCTTGTCTTGCCCTGTTTGGATTTTTCTTGACTAGATATTTGACCTAGACAAAGATTCTTCATATCTCATTATTTAAGATGAATTATTTTTTGAGATTTTTGTGGATTATAGAGCATTGAGATACCTTTGGAGTTTGTGAAAATTAGAGAGAAATAGTGTTAGGGCATGGAGATATAATAGACACAAGACTAAGTGTCTGGGTGAGAGCAAAGAGAAGAAGAAGAGGGTCTTCTTCTAGGGTTGCTGAGTTTACCTCTTTCCTTCCTCCATCTGTGAGTTTTTTAAGAGTGTCTCATATCTAAAACTCCTTCTCTTACTTTTCATCTTTGAAAGAATCCAAATCAAGAAGAAGGAGGCATCTGATCGACCATCGAAGAAGGATCAGCATAGTACTAGCATACTGTACTAATTTCCTAGACTAGAACTTCTGATCGTGATTCGTGAGCTCGTGTGGATGACTCCTAGAGTCCAGATGCATGTGCGGCTCGCAACATCATCCTCAAGCTTGGATCAGCAAAGTTAGAACGTCTAACTTGCAAGATAATAGATCTGATCTATTATATTTTATATACATTAGATGTAGTATAGAAATATGTTGATATGATCAACATATAGTTTTTGCTCTTTATATTTTAATTTTTAATTTTATATCATGTAATAATCATGTAATAGAATCTTAGATCTAGAGATTTTCTAGTTTTATAAGATAAATTTTGATTTATTTTAGTCTTTTATTGCCTGATCTTGAAAAAATTTCAAGATCTAACCCTGAAACCCTAGATCTGGTTCCTTCAGATAGACCAGTGCATGGATCACTTCCTTTGAACAGATAGGTCTCGAGTCTATGGTGTAGTGACATCAGAGTGAGAGTGCAGCTGTTGTTAGAGAATAACTAGCACTAAGCATTACCAACATGAAAAGTCACATGGATGTTTGCTCACTCATTAATGACTTTCTCGATGCTGCAGTTGTATGACTGGTCCTTTGACCTACAGTGCTACAGCTGCTCGAGTGAGACTAGTGAAGTTTGATTGACATATAAATATGGATCTCAATGAGCTCTTGTAGTGAATATTGGTGATAGTTGGTCCACTGTAGGAGTAGGGTGTATACCTAGATGGGATCTATCGACCCTAGTAGAAGAGAGTAGTCCTATGAGATTTATGAAGCTAAGCCTTTAAATCTATGACCATAGCAGTGTGATTATTGAAAAAAAAATTTTATGAGGATCATACATAGACTTGAGCTGATTGAATCTATCATATGACTGATGATGAGATTTGACGATTCATCTATGACCAGCCATCTGGTCAGGACTCACGATAGAGGGACTGTATCATACGTTAACTGCATCTAGAAGTTTATCATATTTTATTCTGCTAGATTGTCACTACATACTGCTAGGTGTCACGATGGATTGTGAGATCCACGAGCATCATCTTGATGATCGATGATCCTTGGTGGGCAGAGTTGGAACAGTTCCAATCCATTGAAAAGAGTTTCAATGATATTGTGATAGGGATCACAATATATCTCACTATCAGACAGAATAAAATCTATGAAGTTACACATAAAAGAAACTTTTGACTGATCAGATGGTTGAATTATGATTATGAATCGTG
>NC_025996.2:110232431-110374354 GCF_000442705.2 Elaeis guineensis
ATAAGATTTGATTATCAATTTGATTGATGATTGATCCAATATAAAAGTTACAATCAAGTAACTCGCTAAAAAGTTAGTGAGTTATAGGAGGAATAATTAGCAATTAGATTGCTAATTAGCTCAATTTGATTAAGATATGGGGCTTGCATCAAGTCTAATTAAATTGAATTTAATTTAACTTGATATGGGTTTGATTTGATCAAATCTGATTGGATTATGAGAGAACCAAATTGCATAGGAGAATGATTCCTAATTGAATTAAGATTTAGATTTGACTCAATTTCTAATTAGATTAGGATCTAAATAAGAATGTTTGAATTTTTATTTAGATTAAAAATTTTTATTTTCATGGATACATCAAATCTTAATTGGAATAGAATTAAATTGAGTTTGACTCAAGCACCAAGTGAGAGTCCAAAAGGACTAAGACTCCTTCTCTAATTAGGTGATACCTAATCTATATAGTATGAGCTCTAAATCAGATTTGAATTTTTATCTATTTGGATCTAATCAGGTCCTAATATGATTAGGATTGGCTGGGATTTAAATTGGTTTAGATCAGCCACCTAAAAGAAGAGTCCTAATTAGATAAAACTCCTCCCTTTCATGCGCCAAAACAGCCCCATGCCCAAACCAGATTTGCACGCCATCCTTCCTCTCCTTTTTAGCATGTAATAACCTTTCTTAAACCTATCTTTTTCATGTGAAATCTAGGAGCAAAACCTGATGGCGGACGGCACAAAAAAAAATCCTAGAGTCCTAAGGAGTTTGGACTCTAATCTCCTACCCAAATTCAAACTCCCTTTCTATTTAAACGAAGCACCACGAGAGGGGCAGTAACTAACCAGATAGAGATCAAGTTTGGATGCCCAAAAGAGAGAACTTTGTGCATGGAAAATCATGGGAAAAAGAGGGACGACGTGAAGGCCATGGGCATGAGGTAAGTTCATGGTTATCCTTTCTTTCTTACAACAACCAAGAGTTGGTTGTTAGGACATCTCCTCTTCTCTCTTTTATCCATGTTTAGATATGGGTGTCTCCTCTCTCCTTTGTTTAAAAGTTGGATAAAATTTTTACATCTCTATTGTAGAGATTTGATGCATGGGTTCTAGGAAGAAAAGAGAAGAAATGGTTCTTCGTATGATTTCTAGCGTAGAGATCGACATCCTCCTATGTTCTTCTTCTTCTCTAAGAGTGTCTTGAGAGAAAAAAAAATTTTTAACCATCAAGATGTGATCTCTACAAAAAAGCTAGCACTCCGATGAAATCAAAAGGCTTCTGATCAGATCAGAATCTCATGTGGATATCCAGAGGTCGGACACTTGTGCGGCTACAAGGGATCTTCGAAAGACATTCATGATAATCAGATCGTAGTGTAGGTTGATCCTTGCCAAGGTATGTTCTCTATTTACTTTTTTCTATTTTATTTCTGTATCTGAATCCTATCTCACATATGATGATCCTATTTATGATTTTAAAATTTGATCTTATGCATGATTTAGATTAAATTAGATTTAATCTAAAAAATTTTAAAATTCTGCTGCATACTCATTTTAAAAAATCTTATATGCATGAAACTATGAAACTCCAACAGTGGTATCAGAGCCACATCATATGCATAAGATTAATATTTAGATTTAAAATTTATAAAATAAAATTTTAGATCTAAAAAATTTTGATATCGTTCTAACATAAGGCTGCCCTAGCATAACTTGTTATGCTGTATGGTTGTTCTAAAATGATATTAAAATTTTTAATTAAATTAAAATTTTAGATCTAACTTTTTAGCATATATGTGATATATATTTTATTGTTTAGATCTGAAAAGAATTTTGAAATCTATTTTGATTCGTATATATGATATATGAAAGTATGTTTAGGGTTGAAATTTGTTTTTATGACTTGAACTTGTTCATGTATATGATACATATTTGTATGTATGATCTGAAATTATTTTGAGATCAAAATTTACTTCTCATGTAAAGAATTTAGATTTGAAACTTTAGATTTAAGATCTGAAATTAGTGTTTGTGCATGAAGGATTGGTCATGGGTAGATCAAATTAGGCCAGGTAATTGGATTACATTTAGGATTTTTGATTGATCATATTGGGTCTAAATCGATTTAGTAGTTGATCGAATCTAGTCAAGTATTGATTAGATGAGGTCCGTAGAGCTTAAGATCATACAATTATTGTTGATCGAATTGATTAATACCCATATATAAAATTGATTAACTTAAAGACCTAATTCGGCTCTATGGCTCGAATCTGATTCACCTAAGCTAACCTATTTGGATCAATTGTCCAATTGGTGTCTAAGGCAAGTGATTGAAAGATGGTTATTTAATTGATTTCGTTCACTGATCTAGCTAATTTATTGGTGTCTAAAGAAAGCAACGGGAGAATCCCCACCAATCTCCACTTATCTGATCAATTTGGAAGATTGAGTCTCAAATATGGTTGCTTGGTAATTTGATTTAGCCCATGTCAATTAGATCAGTCATGTGATGACTAATTAGATGAGATCTAAACCTAAATCTCTCCATATATATTAAGTCTAATGATCTTCCACCATTGTAGATATGCGGACATGCTACCGACGTTGATTGTTCTCGACTGGTCACAGTATTTCAGTTGCATCGAGAACATGCTATCATTCTATTAGCAAAGAGTTGCTCCAGAGTAAAGATGGGGTTGGACCCAATAACTGTTAGGTAAGGGACCCAATGATGGCTTTGTACCTATTTATGAACGGTGGGTCTAACTTAACTAAGGAGTGCGGGCAATAACTATTAAGTGAGCCCACATGACTTAGAAATCAAGTAGCTGCAACATGCTTAGAAAAGCATCTGGACAAAGAATTGTCCATGCATCGATGTTTATTCATGTTACCAATAACTGTTAGGTGAGGTGCACGGCATCAGTGGGACCGCAGCACCCACTAAAAGTTTAGTTGTCATGTTAGGATTTTTATTTCTCCACCTGGAGAGTGTAGGAGATCTGATAAAATGGTGAGAGTCTCTTTTTGCATTTAAAAAATTTTAGAGCAAATTATGAAATAAGTATAAACATCTAATTAGAATCTTTGCTCTCTATTATTTATTGTGTCAGCTTCCAATCCTTTAGCTTGAATCCTAGATATCAACCAATTAACCGAAATCGATTACATAAACTGACTCACAAACTTAAGAATTATTTTTAATTTTAAAATATTAAATAATATTCTCTATCAGGTTATTTTGATGTTAACAATCTGTCCAATCCAAAGTCAACGAGCTATACTTGATGAGTGAATGGACAATGACAATTTAGATAGGTGCTAAATATTGAAGTTCATGTTAGATGAACTCCAACGTATGCATGAGTACATGTTCACTGCCAACGATATATTGATTCATCTATAAGTATTATGAGGTGATCAAAGTCGCACAGTGCATGTGATGCATGATGGGCAGTCAGTCAATGATCGTTATTTGATAATGATCAAAAATATTAAGGAGCTTAAAAAGCTCGACATGACCACGCACAAAGAATTACTTATGAATTTGATCCTGCAATCTTTGATTAATTTATATGGATAGTTTATGGCAAACTACCATATGAATGACCATCATGGCACCTTATCTGAATTGGTCAAAGTGTTGCTAACAAAAAAATCTTGAAAGAGTTTAGAGGTAAATACCTAGAGAGCCTAAAGAAACAATGACATGCCTAGAGTAGGCATGTCAAAATTACTCAATACACTTCTTACGATTTTCTCTTCTCTCAGTTGAGTTGTAGACTCTAGTAATTTTATATAGAGTCGATGGGAAGGTGGAGGGCTGAAGAAGTAACCTTTAAAATTAGCAATGGGGCAAGAGTTGCTGCTTGGCCATGGGTATCTGTCCTTTGTAATTATCATTTGAATTTAGTTCGTAGAGATGGTCTCTATCATTTGCATGGTGATGCATTTGTGAACTTAATTGAGCAAACAGTAAATGTCATTAGATCTGAGAGATTCAGAGTTGAGATAAACCTTAAGTATATGTGGAACCTATGGCTAGATCGTATTGGAGAAGAAATGATTAACAAACTAGAGAAATATAAACTTTTGAGCTCATTGACTGTTAAGTCATATCTAGTTTGTGCATCATCTCTTTAAGAAAATATGACCAAGCTACTCTTATGAGACAAGAGAAAAAGGATCACTGAGATACTTATTTTTGTACACATTTGATGTGTGTAGCCATGTGATGTGCTAACAAAGAAAGTTGTCTCTACTTCATTACCTTTATCGATGATCAGTCATGGTATAGGTATGTATATGAGATACAAATTTAAAATTTTAAAAGATTCAAATAATTCAGATATAAAGTAGAGAAGCAAATCAAAAAATTCTTAAAGATACTTTGATCGGATCATGGATGCAATACCAATGAAAAAAATTTCTCGATTATCTCACAAAATAGTATAGTTTCATATTGGACCCCTTTTAGTACATCTTAGCTCAATGAGATAAAAAGAGTCATGAAACTATATGAGATATGGTCTGGTCCATAATGAACTTCATTGATTTATTCATATTTCTTTAAGGACATACTTTAATTCTATGGAATTGGGTTCTCTTTAAACCTATTCTTACCACACTATATGAGATATGGCATGATGAGAACTGAATCTTAATTATTTTAAGATCCAAGGATGTCCAACCTGTGTAAAAGACAGCAGGTAGATATGTTAGAAGATAGGTCTATAAAGCTCATCCTAAAAGAGTTTGGGATACTACTTTCTGATAGGATCACAATGTGATTGTGACCCGACATGCTATCTTCTTGAAAAATTGTTTAACCAAGATGAAGCAGTGAGAAGAAAATTAAGCTCAAAAAGAGTGTCTCTGAAGAGCAACGAGCTATAGGACCTACAGAACCTATTCATGATAAGCCAATAGATGCATATTTCTCCTCCACCTCGTACACATAGTAGGATCTCCAATCCTCTCAAAAGATGTTGGGAATTGTGTCCTTAAGCCAATCATCAGTCTGTTGATGGTTGTGCTCATTTTTGTATATGTACATGAATTATGAATTAATAAAAATTATTTTGGCATTTTTCATCACAAAATATTTCATCTTCTAATGAACTCCTATGTTGTGGTGAAGTCCTTAGGACTATTTAGACTCGACAAAGGAGGATTTATCGTTTAGTCCTTAAATCTGTTTGCGACCAAATGATACGTTGTTACCAAGGACGGCAACATTTATCAAGCATAGGTCGTTGTGTGCCATATAGGTTGGTTGTCCTCTTAACCAATGAGTGTGGAGATACTGGTATGGCATACAGGTGAGATGTAAGGATACATCTGCACTGAACGTGACCGACTCCAGAGCTATTTCTGCTGTCAAGATTTGCTCCGATGGAATATGGGTATAAATATCCCTCCGACCTGAGACCGCCACAGTGACTTGCAAGCAACTCACTGCACTTAGGCACTAGACTACCTGAATTTCTAATTCAGTGACGGAAGGCTGCTAGGCGTAGTCAAGTACTTGACTTGTTGGTGTGTGTGTCAAGATGGGATTGACCACTCCAATTTAGGAGCTGTGTATAGTCATATTTTAATTTAGCAAAACCTTGGCTAGGGTAGTCTTTATGAGGAATCACAGGACTGTTTGAGTTGAGCACGATTTGGATGATCTAATCAGGGTTGACAGTTTAACCCTGAGTCGTCCTAAACATAGAGATCAAAAGGATGAATTATACAGTAACCATATTCACGTAGGTTCTGAGTGTTGCGATTGTGACTATTCAACATATCCAATCATCAGGCACCATTGCTAGATGGTCACTTTGATTAGTACAAGAATTGGTTCTTGTGCTACCAGCTTAGGTTCGAACCTGCAGGGTCACACACATTAGAGGTTCCTATCTGATCTGATGGCTGATGAAGAGTCCTAATGCTCATGGACTATGAGTCCTATGTGTCTGGGACTCTATGATCAAGAATCAGAATTCTCTGATCATGAGTCCCACACATTTTGGGTACTGGGATCAAAAGTCCCACTGGTTTGGGACTCTTCGATCAGGGTTGCATATCGATGAATTCTAATGCTCGATTACCCATCAAATTTGGATTCAATATTTATGAGAGATTTAATTAATGATTTGATTTCTAATTAACTCAATTTGATTGAGTAATTATTTTTGGATCAAGTCCAATTGAATTGGATTCAATTGAGTTTGACCTGATTAGGTTAAGAGTTGACCTAATCGTGGAGATGGTTTGGTCCCTGATTTGATCAGGAGTTGGGCTTAATCAATTTCTGATTTGATTAGAATTTTATTGAGTCTAATTAAGCCTAATTAAGTTGGGTTTATATTAGTCTAATTGGGCCTAACTTATTTGGTTCAATTAGGTTGGTTAAATAATGAAACCACCTTGACCCATTCTCCCTGTGCCACCTCACTTCCACTGCGCTCATTTGAATTCACGAGAAAGAAGTTCTCATGAATTTTTCCTCATGCAAAGCCCTCCTCACGCCCTACTTTAATGTGCCAAATGAGTGATAAGGATGATTGGTTGGCCATTCAAATTCAAAACAAAGTTTGAATTTGAATGAGCAACCAATCTTAGCGCCTTGACCTTATCCTCTTTTAGCACCCTATTTATTACACGAGAAAATGTTTCTCATAAAATCACTCACGCATAAATTAAGCCACGCCCTCCTCTTCTCACGCCCTTAGTGGATGGGGATAAATTGGTTTCCATTTGAATTTAAAATTTGATTTGAATTCAAATGTGCAATTACTCATCTTTATCCTCTCACGTGGATAAGACATTTGACATTGTTTTTAAAGGAGGTGAAGAGTGGGGCATGTGCAAGAAAAATTTTGTAGAGAATATCTGGGTGTGAGAAATCCTTGTGTGTAAGGTGAAGGTCTATATCCTTTCGAGAGAAAAAGAAAGAAAAGAAAGAAAAAGTGTGCGCAGGATTTCAGTGAGTTCTTCAGGGTTTCAGCCTGGTGTTCGAGAAGTGAGAAGGTGAGCTACGAGTGTCGTGAGCCCACCAAATTTTAGGAAGATCTTCAACATCCTCTCAAGCATATCTGCTGATGATCCAGAGCATCCAAAGAATCAACAGACATCGATCGAAGGAGTTCGATCAGCATCAGCCATCGAAAGAGCTCTACAACGAGCTAGCACTCGTGAAGAGTCGATCAGATCGGAAGCTTCATGTGGATAATCCGCAGAGGCTAGACATACTATGTGACTGTATCGTGATGATCAGACTCTCCCGATGATGATCAGATTGCAATGATCTACTATCCGCACAAAAGTATTGTGTTCTGAACACATTACAGTAAAGTGTTTACTGTTCAAATTTGAATTTCAAATTTAAATGCATGCATGCTATATATCATATTTAGATCTTAGTGTAGGATAAATTTTTATTAATTAATTAGATTAATTAATAATTTTTACTATAAAATAGTAATTTTGAAAAAATTTTAAAATTATCATTTTACCCGAGCACTGAATTTTTTCCACAAATGGTATCAGAGCAAGGTTCTTAGATATGATGTATATATATTTGCATGTGTAGATTAAGTTATAATCTAAAAGTTTAAATTTAAAATTTAAATTTTAAAATTTAAAATTTGAATTTTGAAAGTTGTTCGAAATTCAAAATTCAAAAATTTAAAATTTGAAATTTGAAATTTAAATTTTGAAATTTGAAATTCAAAATTCAAAATTCAAAAATTTGAAATTCAAAATTTGAAATTTAAAATTTGAAATTTGGTTAAAATTTCAAATTTAAAATTCAAAATTTGAAATTCAAAATTTAAAATTCAAAAATTTAAAATTCAAAAATTTAAAATTTGAAATTTGTTTGAAATTTGAAATTCAAAATTTAAAATTTAAAATTTAAAATTTAAAATTTAAATTTTGAAATTGGTATATTTAGATATACTTGATCCAAATAGCAAATAATCGAATTGGGTTGGTTGCCATGGTCGTCCGGTCATAGGAGAAAAGTAGGGTTTAAAGGCCCTCTCTTCCCATTCGATGGGGTCTCCTATGGCGGTAGGGGTGCCGATGCGATTATATCCCATGTAAATGAAGCAGCGAAAGGAATATTCATGATTTATTTTGATTGAGTTATTTTCTGTTATGTAATTAGCAATAGGATTGCTATTTATGAAATGTGTTGATATATTTGTGTAATAAGTCAACATATTTGGTGAACAAAAAATAAAATCTTTCAAATTTAAAAATTATTTTTGAAATGCCAAATCCTGACCCATCAGCTCAAATACTTAATTAAAAGAATTAAGTATTGTCTAGTAGGTCTAGAATTGTGAATTAAGACCTAAGATAATTGCATAAACTTATGGGTCAATGGGTTAGATGGATTAGGTCTATAATTGGGTTAGACCTAAGGTTATCTTAAAAAAATAGACTAAATTAGAGTAATTGATCAAGTCTAATCAAAAGTTGAATTAGATTAGGTCAAAGATACTCTAGACTCAACTCCAATAGTTGTAGTTGAATGGGTCCATGTCTTTAACTAGACCAAGATGGACTTAATTTATGGCTACACGGTGGAACCCTATTTACTAAGTTGATCAAATTAAAACTAATGAACCGGTTGGTGTCTAAGGTAAGTTTGGCAGTTTGACCAGTGGTTTTTAAGCGGGAGCTACTCGCAGTGATTCGATCTCTGACGAGTTAATGGCTTATCCCCACCACTGATCTCACTTACCTGGCCAACCTGGTGAATTAGATTTTGATTAGATCACTTGGTGATTAGGGCTCACCCATGTCATTAGGTAAATCAGTTTGACTGATTTAGGTGCTCCTAATGCCAGCTTTAAGTAAATCCTTTTTAATCTGACTTAGTGAAGTCAGTGGGAGGATTAGAATTGGCTGGATATTTTTTTCTCATCTATTCTTTAATAAAATCCTCAAAAAAAAAATATTAGGTCCTAAAAATGATTAAGTTATATTGATAACTAAGTCATAGCCTCCCATTAAGTGAGTGATAATGAGTCCATTAGTTTAATAATCATTGGAGGCCCAAAGTCCTGGTGCTTATTGACTAATGAAATTATCATTCATAGTATGATAATTTGGTTTGAGTCTTTCTGATGGTGGTTAGGTTGGCCGACCAAAGTCGGACTTGATCATTTATTGGTCCGATTCACCAAATCAAATCATGTTAATGGTTGGACCTAACCAGATTTTTTCAGTGGAGGCCAAAGCCTACTGATTAGGTTCTGGGGCAAAATTAATTACTAGAAGTTGTTTAGAGAAACAACTGGTTATGAACCTACCCATAGATGCACATGGGTTAACCAACCAAAGTTGAGCTCGTGTGTAGTCTGTGTGGATTCTAGTATCCACTAAGGAATTAAAGTAATTCCTCGAATTGGAGGTTGAGGCTACCAATTCATAAAAATACTGAAAGAAACTTTAGACTAAAGTCCAAGTCTTTAATATTAATAATTTATGTACTAATATAGGTCTTGTTTTCCTTTATGCAGCTATGGCCACTACCCTGTCGCTCCAGTCATTATTAGATAATGACAAGCTCATGGGACCTAATTTCAATAGCTGGTATCAAAAATTAAAAATCATCCTTGAGCATGAGCAGATCCTTTATGTGGTAATGGATCTGGCACCCGAGGAGCCAGCCCCGAATGCTAGAGGGACGGTCTGAGATACTTACCAGAAGTGGCTCAATGATCGGACTACCATTCGATGCATAATGCTGGCGGTAATGAATGATGAGTTCAGTCATAGGTTTGAGAACGCCCAGCTACAGGAGATGCTTCAAATATTGAATGACTCTTTGGCACGCCTGACGATGTTGAAAGGTACAAAATTAGTTGTGCCATTTTCAATGCTCGGATGAGGAATGGGGCCTCCGTCACTGATCATGTATTGTACATGATCGAAATGATTGAGCGTCTAAGTAAACTGAACTTTTCCCTGCACGAGCAGCTCGGTAAGGATGTGATCCTTAATTCTTTGCCCAAGTCCTTCCTCCCCATCCTTACTCATTTTCGAATGACAAAGCCTGCAGTGAACTACCACGGCTTGTTGGTGTTGCTGCAGAACTTTGAGAAGGACCATTAGCTCCATAAGGAGTCAGTGAATGTTATGGGAGGGTCTTCTTCTATTCGTCGACCCTTTAAGAAAGGGAAGAAGAACAAGAAGAAGAAGAATAGAATGTGCAGTCGCATGCTGGGACGTCTGCACAGGGTCAGACCAAGAAGCGCAAGCCCGACCAGAGCCAGGCGGAGTGCTTCTTTTGCAAGAAGCAGGGGCACTGGAAGAGGAACTATCCTCTATACATTGCCTCCCTGGACCTAAACAGGCTGAAGAAGAAGCAAGGTAATTATATGATAACACCTTGCAACTTTTCCATTTGTGATACTACTGCCTGGGTATTGGATACCGAAAGCCCTTATCATATTTGCAATTCGATGCAGGGTCTGCAGGTCAGTAGGAGATTTGATGATGGCGGGAGGTTCCTGAACGTTGGAGATGGAAGCAAAGTTCCAGTTCTAGCTTTAGGAATCATGAACCTTGTAATCAATTCTCGTAATATAATTCTAAGTGAATGTTACTATTGTCCAAGCTTTTTATTAAATATTATTTCTGTAGGCCTTTTGGCCATGTACGGTTATGATTTTTTAATAAAAAGAAATATTTGCAATATCATTTTGAATGGTGTTACAATATTTGTTAGACAACTAAATAATGGAATTTACTTTTTATCACAATCTGTTAATGTGGTTCAAACCTCCGATAAACGCCCTAGAATAGATAATGTGTCAGAAGTCTACCTTTGGCACTGTAGGCTAGGTCATATCAATAAGAACAGAATAAACAGGTTGGCTCAAGAAAGAATTCTTGAAGTAGGTGATTGTGAATCACTTCCAACCTGTGAGTCCTGTCTTCTTGGTAAAATGACCAAGTCACCTTTTACTGGAAAAGGTGAGAGAGCCAGTGAACTCTTGGGTCTGGTACATTCTGAGCTCAAGTATAAGAGATGGATATTTCTACTTCATAACCTTCACAGACGACCTATCGAGATATGGTATGTCTATTTAATGAAGCATAAGTCGGAGTCATTTGAAATGTTCAAACTATTTCGAAATGAGGTAGAAAAACAAACTGAGAAATGTATTAAAACTCTTGATCTGATCGAGGAGGTGAATACCTTTTCAATGAGTTTTTGACATATTTAGGGGAGAATGGGATTCTCTCTCAGTGGACTCCTCCTGAAACACCACAGCATAATCGTGTGTCTGAAAGGAAGAATCGGACCTTGTTGGACATGGTCTAATCCATGATGGGGTTTGCTGGTCTACCGATCTCTCTCTGGGGATATGCACTCGAATCGACTTGTTACCTTCTAAATAGGGTTTCGAGTAAGTCTGTAACCAAAATGCCATATGAGTTATGGATAGGACATAAGCCAGTACTCTCGCACCTTAGGGTTTGGGGGTGTCCGACTTATGTTAAACATTTAATTACGGACAAGCTTGGACCTAGGTCTGACAAGTGTAATTTCATAAGGTACCTAAAAGAGACCAAAGGGTATTATTTCTACCTAGCTGATGAGCAAAAGGTGTTTGTCAGCCTTAAGACAATCTTTTTAGAAAAGGAGTTCCTTGGTGAAGGGACTGTTGCCTCTAAGGTCGAACTTGAGGAAGTTCGGCAAGTGGAAAAATCGACACAAGTAGCTGAACCTGAATCAGATTTGATTAGATCAGATCTGGAGCCCATTGTTCCTGCACCCTTAAGGCGATCTGATAGAGTACCACATCAACCAGACAGATACTATGGTTTCTTGGTCTGGAACGGAGATCCTATCAAACTTGATGAAAACGATGAGGATCCGATCACCTACATAGATACAATGCAGAGATCTGACTCTGAGAAATTGCTAGAGGCCATGAAATTCGAAATGGAGTCCATGAAGGTCAACGATGTGTGGACATTGGTTGACCCACCCGAAGAGTAAAACCCATAGGGTGTAAGTGGGTCTTCAAGAGGAAAAGGGGCGCAGACGGAAAGGTGAAAACCTATAAAGTCCATTTGGTTGCCAAGGAATATCGTCAACGTTATGGTATAGACTATGATGAGATATTTTTCTCCTGTGGCTATGCTCAAATCCATTCGGATTATGCTTGCGATAGCTACCCATCTGGACTATGAAATCTGGCAGATGGATGTAAAGACAACTTTCCTAAATGGAGAGCTGGATGAAAAGGTGTATATGATACCACCTGAAGGATTCACTTCCACTGATGAGTCTAAGGTGTGCAGACTACAGAGGTCCATTTATGGACTTAAGCAGGCATCCCGGAGTTGGAACATACGTTTTGATAGGACGATCAAGACGTGTGGCTTCGTTAAGAACGGAGAAGAGTCCTGCATTTATAAGTGGGCTAATGGTCCAGTAGTGGTATTTCTTGTATTGTATGTGGATGATATTCTCTTAATTGAAAATGATGTCCCTACATTACAGGGAATAAAGATTTGGCTGTCATCATAGTTCTCCATGAAAGATTTGGGAGAAGCTTCCAACATCCTAGGGATGAGGATCTATGGGGATAGATCTAAAAGGTTGCTTGGTTTATCCCAGTCTACGTACATAGATACTATGTTGAAGAGGTTCAGCATGGAGAATTTCAAGAAAGATATCTACCGATAGGCCATAGAATTTCTCTCTCGAAGAGGGATTGTCCGACAACACCTCAAGAGAGAGAGCGTATGGGTAGGATTCTATATGCTTCGACAGTGGGATCTATCATGTACGCCATGACATGTACACGACCAGATGTGGCATACTCACTAGAGATAATGAGTAGATACCAATCTGATCCAGGGGAGAATCACTGGAAGGTTGTTAAAACCATCCTGAAGTATTTAAGAAATACTAAAGACCAGTGGCTTGTTTATGGTGAATCGGACTTGAGACTTATAGGGTTTACAGACTCTAGTTTCCAGTCTGATCATGATGACAGCAAAAGTGTGTTGGGATTTGTTTTTACCCTTAATGGTGGGGCTATCTGCTGGAAGAGTTCCAAGCAACACACAGTGGCTGATTCATTTTACGAGGTGGAGTATGTCACTGCATCAAAAGCTGCCAAAGAAGCGGTGTGGCTGAGGAAATTCATCACCAAGCTCGAAGTAGCACCCTCCCTTGTTGGTCCAGTTCTGCTCTACTGTGACAGCTCTGGAGCCATTGCTCAGGCGAAGGAACCCAAGGCACACCAGCGGACGAAGTATATTCTGCACCACTACCATCTCATCCGAGAAATTATGGATCGAGGTGACGTCAACCTTCTGAAGATCGACGAAAAAGAGAACCTGGCCGATCCATTCACTAAAGCCATTGCAGTGAAGGAGTTTGACGACTACAAGTCGAAGATGGGTATTAGATACTGCACCGATTGGCTTTAGGCCAAGTGGGAGATTATTTGTAATAGTGTCGCAAAGCCAATCGTCAGTTTGTTGACGGTTGTGCTTATTTTTGTATATGTACATGAATTATGAATTAATAAAAATTATTTTGATATTTTTATCATAAAATATTTCATCTTCTAATGAACTCCTATGTTGTGGTGAAGTCCTTAGGACCATTTAGACTCGACAAAGGAGGATTTGTTGTTTAGTCCTTAAATCTGTTCACGACTAAATGATACGTTGTTACCAAGGATGACAATGTTTATCAAGCATAGGTCGTTGTGTGCCATATAGGTTGGTTATCCTCTTAACCAACGAGTATGGAGACACTGGTATGGCATACAGATGAGATGTAAGGGTACATCTTCACTGAACGTGACCGACTCCGGAGCTATTTCTACTGTCAAAATTTGTTCTGATGGAATATGGGTATAAATATCCCTTCGACCTGAGACCACCACCGTGACTTGCAAGCAACTCACTGTACTTAGGCACTGGACTACCTGAATTTCTAATTCAGTGACGGAAGGCTGCTTGGTGTAGTCAAGTATTTGACCTGTCAGTGTGTGTGTCAAGATGAGATTGACCACTCTAGTTTAGGAGCTGTGTACAGCATGTTTCAATTTAGCAAAATCTTGGCCAGGATAGTCTTTGTGAGGAGTTATAGGACTGTTTAAGTTGATCACGATTCGGATGATCTAATCAGGGTTGACAGTTTAACCCTGAGTCATCCTAAACACAGAGGACAAAAGGATGAATTATACAGTAACCATATTTACATAGATTCTGAGTGTTGCGATTGTGACTATTCGACCTATCTGGTCGTCGGGCATCATTGCTAGATGGTCACTTCGATTAGTATAAGAATTGGTTCATGTGCTACCGGCTTAGGTTCGAACCTGTGGGGTCACACACATTAGAGGTTCCTATCTGATCTGATGGTTGATGAAGAGTCCTAATGCTCATGGACTATGAGTCCTACATGTCTAGGACTCTGTGATCGAGAATCAGGATTCTCTGATCATGAGTTCCACACATTTTGGGTATAAGGGTCAGGAGTCCCACTGGTTTGGACTCTTCGATCAGGGTTACATATCGATGAATTCTGATGCCCGATTACCCATCAGATTTAGACTCAATATTTATGAAAGATTTAATTAGTCATTTGATCACTAATTAACTTTATTTGATTGAGTAATTATTTTTGGATCAAGTCCAATTGAATTGGATTCAGTTGGGTTTGACCCGATTAGGTTAAGAGTTGACCTAATCATGGAGATGGTTTGGTCCTTGATTTGATCAGGGTTGGGCTTTATCAATTTTTGATTTGATTAGAATTTTATTGAGCCTAATTAAGCTTAATTAAGTTGGGTTTAAATTAGTCTAATTGGGCCTAACTTATTTGGTTCAATTAGGTTGGTTTAAATAATGAAACCACCTTGACCGATTCTTCCTGCGCCATCTCACTTCCACTGCGCCCATTTGAATTCATGAGAAGGAAGTTCTCATGAATTTTTTCTCATGCAAAGCCCTCCTCATGCCCTACTTTAATGTGCCAAATGAGTGGATAAGGATGATTGGTTGGCCATTCAAATTCAAAACAAAGTTTGAATTTGAATGAGCAACCAATCTTAGTGCCTTGACCTTATCCTCTTTTAGTGCCCCATTTATTACACGAGAAAATGTTTCTCATGAAATCACTCACACAAAAATTAAGCCACGCCCTCCTCTTCTCACACCCTTAGTGGATAGGGATAAATTGGTTTCCATTTGAATTCAAAATTTAATTTGAATTCAAATGTGCAATTACTCATCTTTATGCTCTCACGTGGATAAGACGTTTGACATTGTTTTAAAAGGAGGAGAAGAGTGGGGTGTGTGCAAGAAAAATTTTGGATAGAAAATCTATGCGTGAGGAATCCTTGTGTGCAAGATGAAGGTCTATATCCTTCTGAGAGAAAAAGAAACAAAAGAAAGAAAAAGTGTGCGTAGGGTTTCAGTGAGTTCTTCAAGATTTCAGCCTGGAGTTTGGGAAGTGAGAAGGTGAGCTACGAGTGTCGTGAGCCCACCAAATTTTAGGGAGATCTTCAACATTCTCTGAAGCACATCTACTGATGATCCAGAGTATCCAAAGAATCGACAGACATCGATCAAAGATGTTTGATCAGCATCGGCCGTCGAAAGGGCTCTACAACGAGCTAGCACTCATGAGGAGTCGATCAGATCGGGAGCTTCGTGTGGATGATCCGTAGAGGTCAGACATATTGTGTGGCTGCATCATGATGATTAGACTCTCCCGATGGTGATCAGATTGCGGCGATCTACTGCCTGCATAAAGGTATTGTGTTCTGAACACATTACAGTAAAGTATTTACTGTTCAAATTCGAATTTCAAATTTAAATGCATGCATGCTATATATCATATTTAGATCCTAGTGTAGGATAAATTTTTATTAATTAATTAGATTAATTAATAATTTTTACTATAAAATAGTGATTTTGAAAAAAAATTAAAATTACCATTTTACCCTTGCACTGAATTTTCCCCACAAAAGGTACTTGAGTATGCTTAACAGAGGATGTAGAGAAAATCATTTCTTATGGGAGATAGAGAGCATAGAGGTGATCCTAAAACCTACAACGAGGTGATGTAAGACATCGACTCTAGAAAAAAGATGTGAATTAGCTTTTCTGACTGGATATCTTTTGAAGATTTCTATATGGAATAGCTTATGGATTTTACTTTTTGTGAAAGGAGATCACAAAGTCTACAATACTCTTGGAGTTGGAACAGTCATTTTGATGATATGATCAAATTATTTGATCATAAAAGAGGAATTATGTGTTTTAAAAGGGTCAGTGGGAGTGTCCAATGCTGACATTGGTTAATATATGGTTGTATATAGATTCTCCATCAAAACATAAAGCAGGCATCTTAAAGATCTATAGAGATAGATGCAACAGGATGCTTGTATTTTCACAGATAAAGTATAGAGAGTAGATGCTGAAAGAGTTCAGCATAGAAATCTCAGAGAGGGGTCTACTATCCTCTCGAGTATAGATGTGTACCATGTAATGTATTTGAACTATATAGTTGATACTGTGAATGTCATGAGTAGATTTCAGTTGTATCTAGACTAAGAGCGCTGGATTGCTGTGAAATTATTCTTAAGCTCTTGAGAAAAACTAAGAATTTGTTCTTAATTTGGAGAAGAATCAAAGCTAGGAGTGAGAGGATGTACCAATTCAGATTTTATGTCTGATATTGATGGTAGAATGTCTACATCATGGGGTGTATTCTTGTATCGATATCTTGGAAGGGTTTCAAATAATCGATCGATGGAAGCTGAGTATACTATAGATGTGTAGGATGCATTCTGGTTCTAATGTTAGTTGCAGAACTAGTTGTCATGCCATCAGATGCCGTGACACTATACTGTAAAGACAATGGTACCATAGCCTTTGCTAAGGAGCCTAGATCTCACCAGATATCCAAGCACATAGAACAGCAAAACATACGACTACCTCAAGTAGAAATACATAGAGGTATAGAGAGCAAACTCTACATGAGATGTGGATGATCCACTGGTAAGTCACTTAGCTAGCCAGAGACTAAAGCCTGTCTTATGAAGAAGGAGCTTGGTACATGACAGATTGGCTTTAGTACAAGTGGGAGATTATTGGATATATGTCCTAAAAGTCAATCTGGACTAACACATATTATATTTCTAGAATATGATTTTGTACTTATTGGATATTTATATTACCATTTATATTTTATGTATCCATGAATTATCTAAGAGATTAATAAGATGATGACACATATTCTCAAAGAGTTGAGAATTTGAGACACGTGTCATTGATGGTTGATTCCTAAATTGCTCCTAGTCATAGGATCATCATGGGGATGGTGATTGATCTAGATAGACCAATGCACGGATCACTTCTTTCGGGTAGATGGATCTTGAGTCTACGATGTAGTGACACTGGAGTGAGAGTATAGGTGGTTGTTAGAGAATAATTAGTACAGAGCGTGACCAACATGAGAAGTCACACGAATGTCTGTTCACTCGTTAGTGACTTTTTCGATGCTGCAGTTATATGATTGGTCCTTTGATCTACAGTGCTACTACAGTTGCTCATAGTGAGACTACTGAAGTTTGACTGACATATACATATGGGTCTCAATGAGCCCTTGTAGTAGATGTTGGTGACAGTTGGTCCACTGTAGGAGCAGGGTGTATACCTAGATGGGATCTATCGATCCTAATAGAAGGGAGTAGTCCTTTGAGATTTATGAAGCTGAGTATTTAAGTCTATAGCTATAGTAGTGTAATTAATGAAAAAGAATTTTTGTGATGATCATACATAGACTCGAGCTGATTGAATCTATCATATGATCGATAATGAGGTTTGACGATTCATGCATGACCTGCCTGAAGGAACCAGATCTAGAGTTTCAGAGTTAGATCTTGAAACTTTTTCAAGATTAGGCAGCGAAAGACTAAAATAAATCAAAATTTATCTTATAAAATTAGAAAATCTCTAGATCTAAGATCCTATTATATGATTATTACATGACATCAAATCAGAAATTAAAATATAAAGAGCAAGAACTACATGTTGATCATATCAACATATTTCTATACTACATCTAATGTATGTAAAATATAATAGATCAGATCTATTACCTTGCAAGTTAGATGTTCTAACTTTGTTGATCCGAGCTTGAGGATGATGTTGTGAGCCACACACATGTCCGACCTCTAGGAGTCATCTACATGAGTCCATGAATCACAATCAGAAGTCCTGGTCCAGGAAATCAGCACAGTATGCTAGTACTGCACTGATCCTTCTTCGATGGTCGATCAGATGCCTCCTTCTTATTGATTTGGACTCTTCTAAAGATGAGAAGTAGGAGAAGGAGTTTTAGATGAGACACTCTCAGAAAACTTACAGATGGAAGAAGGGAAGAGATGAACCCAACAACTCTAGAAGAAGACCCTCTTCTTCTTCTCTTTGCTCTAACCCAGACACCTAGTTTTGTGTCTATTAGATCTCCATGCCTAAGATTCTTTATTCTTGATTTTTGGATACCTCAAAGGCCTCTCAATTCTATATGTTTCATAAAAATTTCATAAAAAAATTTATTTTAAATAGAGAGATATGAAGAGTTCTTATCTAGGTCAAATACCTAGTCAAGGATTATCCAAACAAGGCAAAACAAGGGGCTTCCAACTCTTGGGCGTCCCCTCCTTTTTTTTCTACCATGGACTACCAAAAAAGGATGCATATTATGTGCCATAAAAGTCACAAAAATATTAAAAAAATTTTGAAAAAAATCAGTACCATAAAAAAAGAGTTTTGATTTCCTAAAACTCTATCTCATAGAATTTGAAATCCAAACTAATTCCTACTTTGACTTGATCCACAACCATATTCATGTAAAAGAGAAAGAGAGAAAAGTTTTGGGCATGTGTGAAGACCTGGGAGAGAGGGTTTTGTCACATAAAATAAGAAAGAGTTGGCGTGGGATAAGAGAGAGTGGGCGTGGGAGCTAAGGTGGCGCAAGGTGGAATCCTAGTCTTACTAAGATTCAATCTATGACCTGTTCAAATTTGGTTTCTCAAATCAAAATCAATCAACCCAATTAAAATAGGCCTTAACCCAATTAAAAACTTAATTTAATCAAATTAAATTATATTTAAATCTGATTTAATTTTTTAATCAAATTAAAAATTAGGTTGATCCAAGTCTTATTTGAACTAGGACTAGTTTTTTCATGCACTTGGCTTATCCAATAAACCAATTGGACTTGATCCAATCAAACCCAAATAAAATTTAGTTAAATCATATTTAATTAGACTTAATCTTAGTCCTTTGGCTTAATCAAATTAAGCAAATTAGCAATTAAATTGCTAATCAATCCTCTTGCAACACTTGCACTAGGTTAAATGTCAATCATATTGATCGTTTAACCCTAAAATGATTCTTAATCGTTGATCAACTATCTGATCGAATCATGAACTCTAATATGTGTGACCTCATAGGTCCGAACCTAAGTTAGTAGCACAAGAATAAATTTTTATACTAATCAAAGTGACCATCTAGCAATGGTACCCGACGGTCGGATAGGTCGAATGTGTAGAACAACATCCTTAGAACTCATGCAGATATAGTTTTCATATAATTCATCCCCTTGACCAAAATGCTCATAGGATACCTCAGAGTTCCATTATCAACTCTGATCAGATTGTCCACATTATATTTTAAAATATCAAATCCATCTGATGGATTACCCTGGCCAAGGTTTTGCTAAATTGAAATACAACAACTTATTCTTCTCCAACTCTTGGAGTAGTCAATCCCATCTTGATCACACTTCGACTTCGCAAGTACTTGACTATGCCCAGAAGCCTTCCATCACTGAATTAGAAATTCAGTTAGTCCAGTACCAAAGCATAGTGAGTTGCTTGCAAGTCATTGAGGCAATCTCAGGTCTAAGGGACACTTATACTAATGTCCCATCAGAGATATTCTTGATAGTAGAATGCTCTAGAGTTAGTCAGTTCCATGATGATGTACCCTTACATCTCACCTGTATGCCATACTAGTATCTCCACACTCTTTGGTTAAGAGGACAACCAACCCATATGGCCTACAATGACCTATGCTCGATAGAAGCTGTCGTCCTTATTAACAGCATATCATTTGGTCGTGAACAGTTTTAAGGACTAATCGATAAATCTTCTCTTTATCGAACCTAAATAGTCCTAAGGACTTCATCATAACAACAGAGTTCATTAGAAGATGAAAACTTATGATAAAAATACTAAAAGTATATTTTATTTATTAACAAATCAATTACAATATAAGGTTGCTCAACCGTCAACAGGTTGACGATTAACTTTTGAGACATATTTCCCAACAACTCTCACTCATCCTAAAGCCACTCGGCACAGTATCTAATACCCATCTTCGACTTGTGGTTGTCGAACTCCTTTATTGTCAGGGCTTTAGTGAAGGGGTCGGCCAGGTTCTCCTTTCCGTCGATCTTCTAAAGATCGATGTCACCTCGATCCATGATCTCCTGGACCAAGTGGAAGCAGCACAAAATGTGCTTCGTCTGCTGGTGTGCTTTGGATTCCTTCATCTGAGCTATGGCACCAGTGCTGTCACAGTAGAGCAGGATCAAACCATCGAGGAAGGGTGCTACTCCTAGCTCGGTGATAAATTTCCTCAGCCACACAGCTTTCTTCATGACATCCGATGCTGCGATGTACTCCGCCTCACAAATAGAGTCTGCCATAGTATGCTGCTTGAAACTCTTCTAGCAGATGGCTCCATCATTCAGAGTAAAAATATAACCCAATACGCTTCTGCTGTCATCATGTCAAATTGAAAGCTGGAGTCTGTGAACCCCACAAGTTTCAGATCTAACTTGCACCATTGGTCCTTAGTATTTCTCAAATACTTAAGGATGGCTTTAACCACTTTCCAATAGTTTTCTCTAGGATCAAATTGGTATCTACTCACTACTCCAAGTGAGTATGCCACATCTGGCCTTGTACATGTCATGGCGTACATGATAGATCCCATAATCGAAGCATATGGGACTCTACTCATACGCTCTCTCTTTTTAGGAGTTGTCGGACAATTCTTCTTAGAGAGAGAAATTTCATGACCTATCAGTAGATAGCCCTTCTTGAAATTCTCCATGCTGAACCTCTTCAGCACAGTGTCTATGTACATGGACTGGGATTACCCAAGCATCCTTTTAGATCTATCCCTATAGATCTTCATCCTTAGGATGTAGGATGCTTCACCCAAGTCCTTCATGGAGAACTTCGATGACAACCAAACTTTTATTTTCTGTAGTGTGGGGATGTCATTTTCGATTAAGAGAATATCATCCACGTACAAGACAAAGAATACCACAACTGGACTATTTGCCCATTTATAGATGCAGGGCTCTTCTCCATTCTTAACAAAGCCATACGTTTTGATCACCTTATCAAAATGTATGTTCCAACTCTGAGAAGCTTGCTTCAATCCATAAATAGATCTCTGAAGCTTGCACACCTTGGACTCATCTGTGGATGTAAACCCCTCAGGTTGTATCATATACACCTCTTCAGTCAGCTCTCCATTCAGGAAAGCTGTCTTTACATCCATCTGTCAAATTTCATAATCCAAATGGGCAGCTATTGCAAGCATTATCTGAATGGATTTGAGCATTGCCACAGGAGAGAACGTCTCGTCATAGTCAATACCATAACATTGACGATACCCCTTGGCAACTAGACGGGCTTTATAGGTCTCCACCTTTCCATCTGCGCCCCTCTTCCTTTTGAAGACCCATTTACACCCAATGGGTTTAACCCCTTCAGGTGGGTCAACCAATTTCCATATATTGTTGATCTTCATGGACTCTATTTTTGAATTTTATAGCTGCAAGTCATTTCTCGAAATCAGATCTCTACATTGCATCCATATAGGTGATCGGATCCTTATCATTCTCATCGAGTTCGATGGGATCACCATCTCGGATCAAGAAATCATAGTATCTATCCGGCTGATGCGGTACTCTATCAGATCGCCTTAATGGAGCAGGTATATTGGGCTCTGGATCTGATCTAATCAAATCCGACTCAAGTTTAGCTATTGTTGTCAGTCCTTCTACCTGTTGAACTTCATCAAGTTCAACTTTAGAGGCAACAGTTCCTTCACCAAGAAACTTCTTTTCTAAAAAGGTTGCCTTAAGGCTGACAAACACCTTTCATCCATCAACATGATAGAAAAAATATCCTTTGATCTCTTTGGGGTACCCTATGAATGTGCATTTGTCAGACCTAGGTCCAAGTTTATTTGTAACTAACCGTTTGACATAGGTCGGGCATCTCCAGACCCTAAGGTGTGAAAGTGCTGGCTTACGTCCTGTCCATAGCTCATATGGAGTCTTAATTATAGACTTACTTGAAACTCTATTTAACAGATAACAAGCCAATTCGAGTGCATATCCCCAGAAAGATATCGACAAGTTAGCAAAACCATCATGGATCGGACCATATCTAACAGAGTCCGATTTCTCCTTTCAGACACACCATTATGTTATGGTATCCCTGGAGGAGTCCATTGGGAGAGAATCCTATTTTCTCCTAGATATGTGAGAAACTCACCAGAAAGATATTTTCCTCCTTGATCAGATCGAAGAGTTTTAATACTCTTTCTAGTTTATTTTTCTACTTCATTTCGGAATCGTTTGAACATTTCAAATGAATCCGACTTATGTTTCATCAGATAGACATATCCATATCTAGATAGATCATCTGTGAAAGTGATGAAGTAGAAATATCCACTTCTTGCACTTGTGCTCATGGGCCTACATACATCAGTATGTACTAGGTCCAAGAGCTCAGTAGCTCTCTCACCTTTTTCAGTAAAAGGTGACTTGATCATTTTACCAGAAGATAGGATTCACAGGTTGGAAGTGATTCACAATCACTGACTTCAAAGATTTCCTCTTGAGTCAACCTGTTTATCCTGTTCTTGTTTATATGACCTAGCCTACAGTGCCATAAGTAGATATCTGATACACTATCTAATCTAGGGTGCTTGCCTATAGAATAGACTACGTTAATAGGTTGTGATAATATATACACACCATTGTTCAAATGCCCATAAAAAATAGTAACACCATTCATAATGATATTATAAATTTGTTTCTTTATTCAAATTTTATAATCATTTTTGGCCAGAAGGCCTACAAAAATGATATTTAAAAAAAACTGGGACAGAAATGACAATCATTAAGAACAACGGTATGGGACTCAAATACAAGTTTCAAGATTCCTAATACTAAAACTGAAACTGATCTTCCATCTCCAACATTCAGGAATCTCTTGCCTTGCTCGAATCTCCTACTGACCTACAACCCCTGCAACGAATTGCAAATATGGTAAGGACTATCGATATCTAATACCCAGTCAGTTATATCACAAATAGAGAAATTGCAAGGAGTTATCATATAAATACCTTGCCCAGCAACAGCTTGCTTCTTTCTCTGCCTGTTCGGATCCAGGGAGGCAATGTACGGAGGATAGTTCCTCTTCCAGTGCCCCTGCTTCTTGCAAAAAAAGTATTCAGCTTGACTCTTTTCGAGCTTGATCTTTTTGGTCTAGCCTTGTACTAATATCCCAGTCTGAACTTGCACCTTCTTTACTTTTTTCTTCTTGTTCTTCTTCTCTTTCTTAAAGGGTCGAGAACCAGAAGACGAACCTCCCACTAAGTTCACCAACTCCTTGTGGAGTTGGTGATCCTTCTCAAAGTTCTGAAGCAACCCCAGTAACCTATGGTAGTTTATTTCAGGCTTTGTCATTCTATAATGAGTGAAGAATGGGAGATAAGACTTGGACAGTGAGTTCAATATTGCATCTTTCCCAAGCTGCTCATGCAAGGGAAAGTCGAGCTTGCTCAAACGCTCCATCAACTCGATCATGTACAATACATTATCAGTGACAGAGGTACCATCCCGTATTTTGGCGTTGAAGATGGCACAACTAGTCTTGTGCCTCTCCACATCATCGGGTGTGCCAAAGGCATCCTTCAACACTTGAAGCATGTCCTTTGGCTGAGCCGTTTGAAATCTATGACTGAACTCGTTGCTCATGATAGCCAGCATGATGCAGTGCATCGTGGTCCGATCACTAAGCCACTTCTGGTAAGTATCTTTGACTGTTCCACATGCATTGATAGCTGGCTTCTCAGGTGCAGGATCCGTTATCACATATAGGATCTGTTCATGCTTCAGGACTATCTTCAACTTTCGATACCAGCTATCGAAGTTAGGTCCCACCAACTTATCATTGTCCAACAATGATCAGAGTGATAGGGAAGTGGCCATATCTATACAAAGAAAAATCATAACCTAATTAGTAATTGATTCATTAAACCTAAAGATTTGAACTTTAATCAAAAAGTTTCTCCCACTATTTTATTCAAATTGGTAGCCTCTACCTCCAATTCGAGGAATTACCCTAATTCCTTAGTGGGTACTAGAATTCACTTAGACTGCACACAAGCCTAACTTTGGTTGGCCAACCCATGTACATCTAAGGGTAGGTTCATAACCAATTATTTCTCTAAATAATTTCTAGTAATTTTATTTTTTACCCCAGTCCCTAATCAGTAGGCTTTGGCCTCCACTGAAAAGGTCTGGTTAGGTCCAACCATTAACATGACCATACTTGGCCCATCTAGCCAATGAATGATTAGGCCCAACTTTGGTTGGCCAACCTAACCATCATTTAGAAAGGTACAATCAAGAAATCATATGATGAATGACAATTCCATCAGCCGATAAGCACCAGGCCTTTGGGCCTCCAATGATTATCTAATTGATGGATCCATTATCATCCACTTAATGGGAGGCTATGATCTAGTTATCACCATAACTATTTTATTTTAAGGACCTAATAATTTTAGAAGATTTAATTGATTTAAAGGAGGAGGTCAGATGAATCAGCTTATCATGATCCTCCCACTGACTTCACCAAGTCAACTTAAGGGAGACCATTAAAAGGACTGGTCTAGGAGCACCTAAATCAGTCACACTAATTTACCTAGCTTACATCAGTCAGCTCAAATAGTCAAGTGATCCGATCAAAATATAATTTCATCAAGAGGCCAGGTAATTTCGATCGGTGGGAGGATCTGCCAAAGCTTGCCTTAGACACCATCAAAAATGGCCAGGTAAGCGGGCTGCCAATTAAAAACCACCGATCTGGTTTACCTTAGACACTAACTGGTTTAATTAGTTTCGATTAGATCAATCTAACAGTTCATGCGAGACTTCTTAGCCAAAAATCATGTCCATTTAGTTCTCGTTAAAGACATGGACTTGACCAACTACAACTATTGTAATTGATCTAGAGAATCCTTGACCTAATCTAAGACAACAATTGATTAGATTTAGTCAATTCTCTAATTAAATCCATCTTTAACCTAACCTTAGGTCTAACCCAATTAATGGACCTAATTCCTACTAACCTATTAACCCAATGTGTTATAGTTTGTGTCTTAGGTTCTTCAATTCACAATCCTAGAACCTAATTAAATAACTTCTTAATTCTCAATTAAGTTTTGGGCTAAGGGTTGGGGTTCGGCTTTTCAAAAATAATTTTTATATTTTTAAAATATTTTTATAATATGATTCTACCAACCAAGTTGCATGTTTGATTCATAATCAAAATGCAAGTGAAATAAGCATGAAACTACTTTAGATCTAATCTAAACAGGTTCATATAATTGAAATAATTTCAACTTTAAACTGCGTAAATTTCTCAAACAAATATATGATGGTTCTTTGCATGAGAATTATTAATAAAGAAATTTTATTTTAGATTTAAATATCTTTTAAATTTAATAAATCATAAATTTAATCTAGATCATATCTAACTAATTTATGATTAAAGATAGATCTACACGAACTAGGACAACCTTTACACTATAAGGGGTAAACCTTACAACAGGATAACCTACAGTTCGTGATTGATCTAAAAATTTTAATTTCAGATTTAACAATCAGATTATAAATTAAATCTAATCTAAAAAATAATCTAAGTATGTATAAATAATCATGTAATAAATAACCTAAGCTCTGATACCAATTGAAGGAACCAGATCTAGGGTTTCAGGGTTAGATCTTGAAACTTTTTCAAGATCAGGCAGTGGAAGACTAAAATAAATCAAAATTTATCTTATAAAATTAGAAAATTTTTAGATCTAAGATTTATTACATGATTATTATTGAAAAATATATCTCAAAAGTCAATCGTCAAGCTGATGACGGTTGAGCAACCAAGTATTGTAATTGATTTGTAATAAATAAAATATATTTTTGGTATTTTTATCATAAGCTTTCATCTTCTAATGAACTCTATTGTTATGATGAAGTCCTTAGGACTATCTAAGTTCGATAAAGAAAAAATTTATCGATTAGTCCTTAAAATTATTCACGACCAAATGATAGGCTGTTAATAAGGACAACAGCTTCTATCGAGCATAGGTCGCTGTAGGCCATATGGGTTGGTTTCCTCTTAACCAAGGAGTGTGGAGACACTGGTATGGCACACAGGTGAGATATAAAGGTACATCATCATTGAACGTGACCAACTCCAGAGCATTCTGCTGTCGAGAATGACTCTGATAGGATATAGGTATAAGTGTCCCTTAGATCTGAGATCACCTCAGTGACTTGCAAGCAACTCACTATGCTTTGGTACTGGACTAACTAAATTTTTAATTCAGTGACAGAAGGCTTCTACACATAGTCAAGTACTTGCGAAGTCAGAGTGTGATCGAGATGAGATTGACCACTCCAAGAGTTGGAGAAGAATGAGTCACTATATTTTAATTTAGCAAAATCTTGGCCAGGGTAATCCATCAGATGGATTTGATATTTTGAAATACAATATGGACAACCTGGTCAGAGTTGACAGTTGAACTCTGAGGTATCCTATGATCATTTTGGTCAAGGAGATAATTATATGGAAACTATATCCACATGGATTCCAAGGATGTTGTTCTACACATTCGACCTATCCGATCGTCGGATATCATTGCTAGATGGTCACTTTGATTAGTATAGAAATTTATTTCTGTGCTATTGGTTTAGGTTCAGACCTATGAGATCACACACATTAGAGTTCATAATCTGATCGGACGGTTGATCAATGATTAAGAATCGTTCTAGGGTTAAATGATCAATACAATTGACATTTAACCTAGTGCAAGTGTTGCAGGAGGATCGATTAGCAATTTGATTGCTAATTGACTTAATTTGATTAAGCCAATGGGCTGAGATTAAGTTTAATTGAATATAATTTAATTAGATTTAGTTTGAGCTTGATTGGATCAAGTTCAATTAGTTTATTAGATAAGCCAAGTGCAAAAAAAAACTAGTCCTAGTTCAATTAGGACTTGGGTCAACCTAATTTCTAATTTGATTAGAAAATTAAATCTAATTTAAATCTAATTTAATCTGATTAAATTAGATTCTTAATTGGGTTAAGATCTATTTTAATTAGGTTGATCTAATTTTGATTTGATTTGATTTGAGAAATCAAATTAAAACAAGTCATAAGATAGAATCTTAGTAAGACTAGGATCCACCTTGCGCCACATAAGCCCCCCCACGCCCTCTCTCTTATTCCACACCAATCCCCTCTTATTTTTTGCGACAAAAGCCCTCTCTCAGGTTTTTCCCACATCCAAAAGGTTTCCTCTCTTCTTTCATACATGGAAAGTGGTTGTGGATCAAATCAAAGTAGGAATAACTTTGGATTTCAAATTCTATGAAATAGAGTTTTAGAAATCCAAAACTCTTTTTTTTTGCACCGAATTTACCCAGATCTTTTTTGAGATTTTTATGGCTTCTAGGATACATATTGTGCACCCTTTGCTGTTGGTCCATGCATGAAAATAAGGAGGAGGCACCCAAGGTTGGGCACCCCTTATCTTGCCATGTTTGGATAAGCCTTGACTAGGTATTTGACCTAGACAAGGACTCTATCATATCTATCTCTATAAAATGAGTTTTTTTATAAACTTTTTGGTGAACATAGATATTTGAGAGACCTTTGGGGCACCTAAAAATCAGAGATAAACACCTTTGGGTCGTAGAGATATAATAGACACAAGACAGGGTGTCTAGGAGAGAGTAAAGAGAAGAAGAAGAGAGTCTTCTTCTAGGGTTGTTAGTTTCATCTCTTCCCTTCCTCCATCTTGAGTTTTCTGAGAGTGTCTCAGATCTAAAACTCCTCCTCCTACTTCTCATCTATGGAAGATCCCAAATCAAGAAGGAGGTACCTGATCAACCATCAAAGAAGGATCAGCGCAGTACTAGCATACTGTGCTGATTTTTTGAAGCGGGACTTCTGATCGAGATTCGTGAGCTCGTGTGGATGACTCCTAGAGACCGGATGGATGTATGGTTTGCAACATCATCCTCAAGCTTGGATTAGCAAGGTTAGAACATCTAACTTGCATGATAATAGATCTGATCTATTGTTTAATACATACATTAGATGTAGTATAGAAATATGTTGATATGATCAACATGTAGTTCATGCTCTATATATTTTAATTTTTGATTTAATGTTATGTAATAATCATATAATAGAATCTTATATCTAGAGATTTTTTAATTTTAAAAAATAAATTTTGATTTATTTTAGTCTTCCACTGCCTGATCTTGAAAAAGTTTCAAGATCTAACCCTGAAACTCTAGATCTGGTTCCTTCAATTGGTATCAGAGCCAGGTTATTTATTACATGATTATTTATATATTTTAGATTATCTATTAGATTAGATCTAATTTTAAATCTGATTATTAAATCTGAAATAAAAATTTTAGATCAATCACGAACTGCAAGGTTGTCCTGCTGTAAGGTTTACCCCTTACAGTGCAAAGGTTGTCCTAGTTCGTGTAGATCTATCTTTAATCATAAATTTGTTAGATATGATCTAGATTAAATTTATAATTTATTAAATTTAAAAATATTTAAATCTAAAATAAAATCTTATTATTAATAATTTTTGTGCAAAGAAATTGTTTAATGTTGAAATTACTTCAATTACATGAACCTATTTAGATTAGATCTAAAGTAGTTTCATGTTTATTTTATAAATATAAAAATTATTTTTGAAAAGCCAAACCAACCCTCAGCCCAAAACTTAATTAAGAATTAAGAAGTTGTTTGATTAGGTTCTAAGATTATGAATTGAAGAACCTAAGACACAAACCATAATACATTGGGTTAATGGGTTAGTGGGAATTAGGTCCATTAATTGGGTTAGACCTATGGTTAGATTAAAGATGGACTTAATTAGAGAATTAACTAAATCTAATCAATTGTTGTCTTAGATTAGGTCAAGGATTCTCTAGATCAATTACAATAGTTGTAGTTGGTCAAGTCCATGTCTTTAATGAAAACCAAATGGACTTGATTTTTGGCTAAGCGGTCTAGCATGAACTATTAGGTTGATCTAATCAAAACTAATTAAACCAGTTGATGTCTAAGGTAAACCAGACCGATGGTTTTTAATTGGGAGCCTGCTTACCTGGCCATTTTTGATGGTGTATAAGGCAAGCTTTAGCCGACCCTCCCACTGATTGAACTTATCTGGCCTCTTGGTGAATTTATGTTTTGATCGGATCACTTGACTATTCGAGCTGACCCATGTCAGCTAGGTAAATCAGTATAACTGATTTAGGTGCTCCTAGACCAGCCCTTTTAATGGTCTCACTTAAGCTGACTTGGTGAAGCCAATGGGAGGATCATGATAAGTTGGTTCATCTGACCTCATCCTCTAAATCATTTAAATTCTCTAAAATTATTAGGTCCTTAAAGTGATAAAGTTATGGAGATAACTGAGTCATAGCCTCCCATTAAGGTGTTTGATAATGAGTCCATTAACTTAATAATCATTGCAGACCCAAAAGCCTGGTGCTTGTTGACTAATGAAATTATCACTCATCATATGACAACTTGAAAGTGTCTCTCTAATGGTGGTTAGGTGATCCAATCAAAGTTGGGCTTAATCATTCGTTGGTTAGATGCACCATGTATGGTCATGTTAATGGTTGACCTAACCGGATCCTTACAGTGGAGGCCAAAGCCTACTGATTAGGTTTCTGGGGCAAAATTAAAATTACTAAAAATTATTTAAAGAAATAATTGGTTATGAACCTACCTTTAGATGTACATGGATTGGCCAACCAAAGTTGGGCTTGTGTG
The DNA here is from genome assembly GCF_000442705.2 of Elaeis guineensis. Lineage (NCBI taxonomy): Eukaryota > Viridiplantae > Streptophyta > Magnoliopsida > Arecales > Arecaceae > Elaeis > Elaeis guineensis. The sequence goes on from NC_025996.2 coordinate 110,262,694, forward strand.
CAGTCTAAGTGGATTCTAGTACCCACTAAGAAATTAGGATAATTCCTCGAATTGGAGGTAGAGGCTACCAATTCGAATAAAATAGTGAGAGAAACTTTTTGATTAAAATTCAAATCTTTAGGTTTAATGAATCAATTACTAATTAGGTTATGATTTTTCTTTGAGCAGATATGGCCACTTTCCTATCGCTCCGATCATTATTGGACAATGATAAGTTGGTGGGACCCAACTTTGGTAGCTGGTATCGAAAGTTGAAGATAGTCCTGGAGCATGAACGGATCCTATATGTGATAATGGATCCTGCACCTGAGGAGCCAGCTACCAATGCACATGGAACGTCAGAGACACTTATCAGAAGTGGCTTAGTGACCGGACCACGATGTGCTGTATCATGTTGGCTGCCATGAACGATGAGTTCAGTTGCAGATTCGAGATAGCTCAGCCAAAGGACATACTTCAAGTGTTGGAGGATGCCTTTGGCACACCCGATGATGTGGAGAGGCACAAGACTAGTTGTGCCATCTTCAATGCTAAAATGCGGGATGGTGCCTCTGTCACTGATCATGTATTGTACATGATCAAGCTGATGGAATGATTGAGCAAGCTCAACTTTTCCTTGCATGAGCAGCTTGGAAAAGATGCAATACTGAACTTGCTGCCCAAGTCCTATCTCCTATTCCTCACTCATTATAGAATGACAAAGCCTAAAGTAAACTACCATGGATTACTGAGGTTGCTTCAGAACTTTAAGAAGGATCACCAACTCCACAAGGAGTCGGTGAACTTAGTGGGAGGTTCGTCTTCTGGTTCTTGACCCTTTAAAAAAGGGAAGAAGAACAAGAAGAAGAAAGTGAAGAAGGTGTAAGTTCAGACTGGGACATCAGTGTAGGGTCAAACCAGAAAGATCAAGCCCGATAAGAGTCTATTCTACTGGCAAGCATCCCAGATTAGATAGTGTGTGTCAGATATCTACTTATGGCACTATAGGCTAGGTCATATAAACAAGAATAGAATAAACAGGTTGACTCAAGAGGAAATCTTCGAAGTCAGTGATTGTGAATCACTTCCAACCTGTGAGTCCTGTCTTCTTGGTAAAATGACCAAGTCACCTTTTACTAGAAAAGGTGAGAGAGCTACTGAGCTCTTGGGCCTAGTACATACTGATGTATACGGGCCATGAGCAAAGTACTAGAGGTGGATATTTCTACTTCATAACTTTCACGGATGATCTATCCAGATATGGATATGTCTATCTGATGAAACATCAGTCAATTCATTTGAAATGTTCAAACGATTCCAAAGTGAAGTAGAAAAATAAACTGGGAAGAGTATTAAACTCTTCGATCTAACCGAGGAGAGAAATATCTTTCTAATGAGTTTCTTACATATTTAGGAGAGAATGGGATTCTCTTCCAATGGACTCCTCCAGGAACACCACAGCATAATGGTGTATCTGAAAGGAGAAATCAGACTCTGTTAGACATGGTCCGATCCATGATGGATTTTGCCAGCTTGCTGATATCCTTCTGGGGATATGCACTCGAATCGGCCAGTTATCTGTTAAATAGGGTTCCAAGTAAGTCTATAATTAAGACTCTATATGAGATATGGACAAGGCGTAAGCCAGCACTTTCACACCTTAGGATCTGGAGGTGCCCGGCCTATGTCAAACGATTAGTCACAGACAAATTTGGACCTAGGTGCACATTCATTGGGTACCCCAAAGAGACAAAGGATATTTTTTCTACCATGCTGATGAACAAAAGGTGTTCATCAATCTTAAGACAATCTTTTTAGAAAAAGAGTTCCTTGGTGAAGGAACCATTACCTCTAAGGTTGAACTTGATGAAGTTCAACAGGTAGAAGGACCGACACCAATAGTTGAACCTGAGTCGGATTTGATTAGATCAGATCTGGAGCCCAATGTACCTGCACCATTAAGACAATCCAGTAGAGTGCTGCATCAGTCAGACAGATACTATAGTTTCTTGGTTCGGGATGGTGATCCCATCGAACTTGATGAGAACGATGAGGATCCGATCACCTATATGGATGCAATACAGAGATCTGATTCTGAGAAATGGCTTGAAGCCATGAAATCCGAAATGGAGTCCATGAAGGTCAATGATGTATGAACATTGGTTAACCCACCTGAAGGGGTTAAACCCAAAGGGTGTAAATGGGTGTTCATGTGGGAAAATTCAGTGCAGGGGTAAAATGGTAATTTTAAAACTTTTTCAAAATCACTATGTTACAGTGAAAATTATTAATTAATCTAATTAATTAATAAAAATTTATCCTACACTAGAATCTAAATATGATATATAGCATGCATGTATTTAAATTTGAAATTCGAATTTGAACAGTAAGCACTTTACTATAATGTGTTCAGAACATAATACCTTTGTGCGGGTAGTAGATCACCGCAATCTGATCACCGTCGAGAGAGTTTGATCATCATGATGCAGCCACACAGTATGTCTGGCCTCTGTGGATCATCCACATGAAGCTTTCGGTCTGATCGACTCCTCACGAGTGCTAGCTCGTTGTAGAGTCCTTTCGACGGCCGATGCTGATCGAACTCCTTCGATCGATGTCTGTCGATTCTTTGGATGCTTTAGATCATTAGTAGATATGTTTGAGAGGATGTTGAAGATCTTCCTAAAATTTGGTGGGCTCACGACACTCGTAGCTCACCTTCTCACTTCCCAAACTCTAGGCTGAAACCCTGAAGAACTCACTGAAACCCTGCGCATACTTTTTCTTTCTTTTCTTTCTTTTTCTCTCGAAAGGATATAGACCTTCACCTTGCACGCAAGGATTCCTCACGCCCAGATTTTCTTCCAAAATTTCTTTTGCACACGCCCCACTCTTCTCCTCCTTTTAAAATAATGTCAAATGTCTTATCCACATGAGAGGATAAAGATAAGTAATTGCACATTTGAATTGAAATCAAATTTTGAATTCAAATGGAAACCAATTTATCCTTATCCACTAAGGGCGTGAGAAGATGAGGGCATGGCTTAATTTGTGCATGAGTGATTTCATGAGAAATATTTTCTCGTGTAATAAATGGGGTGCTAAAAGAGGATAAGGTCAAGGCGCTAAGATTGGTTGCTCATTCAAATTCAAACTTTGTTTTGAATTTGAATGGCCAACCAATCATCCTTATCCACTCATTTGGTGCATTAAAGTAGGGCATGAGGAGGACTTTATGTGAGAAAAAATTCATGAGAACTTCCTTCTCGTGAATTCAAATAGGCGCAGTGGAAGTGAGGTGGCGCAGGGAAAATGGGTCAAGGTGGTTTCATTATTTAAACCAACCTAATTGAACCAAATAAGTTAGGCCCAATTAGACTAATTTAAACCCAACTTAATTAAACTTAATTAGGCTCAATAAAATTTTAATCAAATCAGAAATTGATTAAGTCCAACCTCTAATCAAATCAGGGACCAAACCATCTCGATGATTAGGTCAACTCTTAACCTAATCGGGTCAAACCCAACTGAATCCAATTCAATTGGATTTGATCCAAAAATAATTATTCAATCAAATTGAGTTAATTAGTGATCAAATTACTAATTAAATCTCTCATAAATATTGAGTCCAAATCCGATGGATAATCGAGCATGAGAATTCATCGATATGTAACCCTGATCGAAGAGTCCCAAACCAGTGGGACTCTTGACCTCGGTATCCAAAATGTATGGGACTCATAATCAGAGAATCCTGATTCTCGATCACAGAGTCCCAGACATGTAGGACTCATAGTCCATGAGTATTAGGACTCTTCATCAACCATCAGATCAGATAGGAACCTCTAATGTGTGTGACCCCGCAGGTTCGAACCTAAGCTGCTAGCACAGGAATCAATTTCTGTACTAATCGAAGTGACCATCTAGCAATGGTACCCAATGATCGGATAGGTCGAATAGTCGCAATCGCAACACTCAGAACCTACATGAATATGGTTACTATATAATTCATCTTTTTGACCTCTGTGTTTAAGACGACTCAGGGTTAAACTGTCAACCCTGATTAGATCATCCGAATCGTGTTCAACTCAAACAGTCCTGTGACTCCTCACAAAGACTACCCTGGCCAAGGTTTTGCTAAATTGAAACATGACTGTACACAACTCCTAAACTGGAGTGGTCAATCCCATCTTGACACATGCACCGACAAGTCAAGTACTTGACTACACCCAGCAGCCTTCCGTCACTGAATTAGAAATTCAAGTAGTCCAGTGCCTAAGTGCAGTGAGTTGCTTGCAAGTCATCGTGGTGGTCTCAAGTCGGAGGGACATTTATACCCATATTCCATCGGAGCAAATCTTGACAGCAAAAATAGCTCCAGAGTCGGTCACGATCAGTGCAGATGTACCCTTATATCTCACTTGTATGCCATACCAGTGTCTCCACACTCATTGGTTAAGAGGACAACCAACCTATATGGCACACAATGACCTATGCTTGATAAACGTTGTCATCCTTGGTAACAATGTATCATTTGGTCACGAACAGATTTAAGGACTAAACGACAAATCCTCCTTTGTCGAGTCTAAATAGTCCTAAGGACTTCACCACAACATAGGAGTTCATTAGAAGATGAAATATTTTGTGATGAAAAATATCAAAATTATTTTTATTAATTCATAATTCATGTACATATATAAAAATGAGTACAACCGTCAACAGACTAACGATTGACTTTGGGACACTATTCCCAACAATCTCCCACTTGGCCTAAAGCCAATCGATGCAGTATCTAATATTCATCTTCGACTTGTAGTCATCGAACTCCTTCACCGCAATGGCTTTAGTGAATGGGTCAGCTAGATTCTCCCTTCTGTCGATCTTCAGAAGGTCGACGTCACCTCAATCCATAATTTTCAGATGAGATGGTAGCGGCGCAGAATATGCTTCGTCTGCTGGTGTACCTTGGGTTCCTTCACCTGAGCAATGGCTCCAGAGCTATCACAGTAGAGCAGAACTGGACCAACAAGGGAGGGTGCTACTCCGAGCTCGATGATGAATTTTCTCAGCCATACCGCTTCTTTGGCAGCATCTGATGCAGTGACATACTCTGCCTCGCAAACTGAATCAGCCACTGTGTGTTGCTTGAAACTCTTCCAGCAGATAACCCCACCATTAAGGGTAAAAATAAATCTCGACACACTTTTGCTATCATCGTGATCAGACTAGAAAATAGAGTCTGTAAACCCTATAAGTCTCAAGTCTGATTCACCATAAACAAGCCACTGATCTTAGTATTTCTTAAATACTTCAGGATGGTTTTAACATCCTTCCAATGATTCTCTCCTAGATCAGATTGGTATCTACTCACTACCCCTAGTGAGTATGCCATATCTGGTCATGTACATGTCATGGCGTACATGATAGATCCTACTGCTGAAGCATATGGAATCCTATCCATACGCTCTCTCTCTTGAGGTGTTGTCGGACAATCTCTCTTCGAGAGAGAAATTCCATGGCCTATCGGTAGATAGCCTTTCTTGGAATTCTCCATACTGAACCTCTTCAGCATAGTATCTATATACGTAGACTGAGATAAACCAAGCAACCTTTTAGATCTATCCTTATAGATCCTCATCCCTAGGATGTAGGAAGCTTCTCCTAAATTCTTCATGGAGAACTGTGACGACAGTCAAATCTTTATTTCCTGTAATGCAAGGACATCATTTTCGATTAAGAGAATATCATCCACATACAATACAAGAAATACCACTACTGGACCATTAGCCCACTTATAAATATAGGGCTCTTCTCTGTTCTTAACGAAGCCATACGTCTTGATCATCCTATCAAAACGTATGTTCCAACTCCGGGATGCCTGCTTAAGTCCATAAATGGATCTCTGTAGTCTGCACACCTTAGACTCATCAGTGGATGTGAATCCTTCAGGTTGTATCATATACACCTCTTCATCCAGCTCTCCATTTAGGAAAGCTGTCTTCACATCCATCTACCAGATTTTATAGTCTAGATGGGCAGCTATCGCAAGCATGATCCGAATAGATTTGAGCATTGCCACAGGAGAAAATATCTCATCATAGTCTATACCATAACGTTGATGATATCCCTTAGCAACCAGACGGGCTTTATAGGTTTTCACCTTTCCGTCTGTGCCCCTCTTCCTCTTGAAGACTCAGTTACACCCTATGGATTTTACTCCTTCGGGTGGGTCAACCAATGTCCACACATCATTGACCTTCATGGACTCCATTTCGGATTTCATGGCCTCTAGCCATTTCTCAGAGTCAGGTCTCTGCATTGCATCTATGTAGGTGATCAAATCCTCATCATTTTCATCAAGTTTGATAGGATCGTCGTCCTGGACCAAGAAACCATAGTATCTGTCTGATTGATATGGTACTCTACTAGATCACCTTAAGGGTGCTTGAACAATGGGCTCAGATCTGATCTAATCAAATCCGATTCAGGTTCAGCAACTGTTGCTCCTAGATTGATTTTGATGATTACAAAGCAGATTGAAGGGATACAAATAATTTTAAATTGAAAAAGTCCTTATGCTCTTCAAGGGCAAAATCATAATTTTGCTAAAATCCTGATTTGATAGTACTATTTGGTAGAACAAATGATTTGAAATCTATTGGTGAAAATTTTATTGTGTTTGGACTTATATTTTTGAAGTTATGAAGGTTTGAAGTGCATGAGTCGACTCATGAGTCAACTCATGGCACTATGAGCTGATTGGCATGCAAAAATTACCCATGGCATGCTAGTTTTCTGGCTTGGCACGACCTGTGAGTCGACTCATGAGTCGACCCAAGCATGAGTCGACTCATGAGTCGACCCCTGCTGATTTGAGCCAAGAATTTCCAGAAAATCATTCTCTGGTTTTTGCAACAGAGGTCGACTCATGAGTCGACCCCTGAAGCATGAGTCGACTCATGAGTCGACCCCTGCGATGGAAAATGTCAGCAACGATTATTTTTTTGCCTGTTTTAATTGCCTTTTATGCTTCCTAAAATTGCTCTAACGGCTTTTTATCTGCCTAAATTATTTTCTCTTGCTTCTAATGCTATAAAATGCTTCAAATGGTGAAAGAAATTAAGAAAAAATAGCAGATCAAACGTGAGATCAAACAGAAGAGAGAGGATCCGAAATCTGCACGAAAAAGCCTGAGATCAATGAGATATTTGAGAGAAAAAGAAAAGAGGATCCAAAATCCACATGTGAGATTGTGAAAGAGATTCAAGAGTTTTCAAAGAGAGGATTTGTCACGCCTACTGTTTCAACTTTGATCTAGAGATCGTTCAAAGCTTTCAAGAGATCTTCAATCAACGATCATCCTCTTCTCAAGTGTTCATTCAAGCGTTCATCCACCTTGAGAAAATCCAAAAAGGGTTTCTTCATTTGAGTAAAGTTTTTATTGTTATATTCGCTCATTTAAGGAGCTGTTATTGTATTAATCTGTGCTCTAAATTATCTTACTCTTGTAAGTAATTGTTCTTGTTTTTGGAGGATTTTCAAAACAAGGAAAGGTTGATCCGAACCTGAAATCGGAGTGTTTTGGGTTTACTTGTACCCGGGAAACAAGTGATCTAGCTTGGGATAGCTAGTGTCGGAGTTTCCGACATTTTGTATTCAGGTTGAATACAAGCATAGTGGATTGAAATTCCCAAGTAGGAGCTTGGGGAGTGGATGTAGGTGCAAGGTTGGCACCGAACCACTATAAATCCTTGTGTTTGTGGTGTGCTTTATCGCTTTACCTTATTTCTTTATTATATCCTTGTAATTCTCTTCAGGTAATTAATATTGAATTAAAATCTTTGTCTTGTTCATCATAAGTTATTAATTAAGTCTAAATTTTTAGAAACCCAATTCACCCCCCCTCTTGGGTTGCATAGCTGGGCAACAAGTGGTATCAGAGCCCGGTGCTCTAGCCCTTCTTTGATCTAACAATCAAAGAGCCAAAAATCTATGACAACCCATGTTGGTACTTCTCTAGCCGAGGGGCAATCAACAAACCGACCTCCACTTTTCAATGGGTCTAATTACACCTATTGGAAAGCTCGGATGAAGATTTTCATACAAGCACTCGACTATGATATGTGGAGTATCATAGTGAACGGTCCTCACACACCCACCAAGATTATAGATGGTGAGGAGTCAACCAAACCCGAAAAAGAATGGGATGAGGTTGACAAGAAATTGGCACAATTAAATGCCAAAGCCATGAATGTTCTTTATTGTGCACTAGATGCAAGTGAATTTAATCGCATTTCTACTTGTGCATCTGCTAAAGAAATATGGGATAGGTTAGAAGTAACCCATGAGGGAACAAATCAAGTAAAAGAGTCTAAAATAAACATGCTTGTACATAAATATGAATTGTTCAAAATAGAGCATGATGAGTCCATAACTGCTATGTATACTCGTTTTACTGATATAATTAATGGTTTGAAGAGTCTTGGCAAATCTTATACTAACAGTGAACTTGTAAGAAAGATTCTCAGGTCACTGCCAAGAACTTGGGAAGCCAAGGTGACTGCCATCCAAGAAGCAAAGGACTTGAACACTCTACCTCTAGAAGAGCTTCTTGGATCCTTGATGACTCATGAACTTAGCATGAAGCAACATCAAGAGGATGAAGTCAAAAAGAAAAGAACCATTGCCCTCAAATCCACAACTTCGCCTGATTATGAAACGGATGACTCTGAAGATGAAGAACAGGATGAAGAGATGGCACTCATCACCCAAAATTTAAGAAGTTTCTAAGAAAAAGGAAACAGGGGATGAGAAAGAAATTCACAAAAGGGAACATAGCAAAGAAAAAGAGAAAGATCAACCCCTTATATGCTACGAGTGCAAGAAGCCGGGACATTTCAGATCCGAATGTCCACAACTGAAGAAAGGTCCAAAGAAGTTCAAAAAGAAGGCAATGATGGCGACTTGGAGTGCGAGTGATGACTCAAGCTCCGACGAGGAAATCTCAACAGAACAAGCCAACCTGTGCCTTATGGCACACGAAAATGAGGTAACTTCTGAATCCACTAGTGATTTTACTTTTGAAGAATTGCATGAAGCTTTCTATGATTCAATTGATGAATTAAAGAAACTAGGGAAGAAAAACAAAGAACTGAAATTGAAAAATCAATCCTTAGTAAAACAAGCTGAAAACCTTTCAATTGAAAAATTCACATTGATTCAAGAAAATCAAAACTTTAATGATGAAATTAACAAGCTAAAATCTATAGTAGATAAGTTCACCTTAAGTTCAAACAAACTAAATATGATCCTTGATAATCAGAAAGCTATATATGATAAGGCTGGACTTGGCTATAAACCCCTGAAGAAACAAAAATTTCTGAAGGATATTTATGTAAATTATTCAAGTAACAAGTCGATAAATATTACCTGTTTCAAGTGTGGAAGAATAGGACATAAATCGTACACATGTCTTATTAACAAATATGCAAACACAAAGAAAATATGGGTTCCAAAAGGAACCATTTTGACTAACCAAAAGGGACCCAAGAAAGCTTGGGTACCTAAGACAGAAACTTGACCTTTGTTTGCAGGTGTGTCTAGCATCCCAAAAAGGAAACAGGAAATGGTATCTTGACAGTGGATGCTCGAGACACATGACTGGTGATGAATCATAATTCATCACGCTTGATGCTAAGGATGGAGGGATGGTCACCTTTGGAGATAATGGCAAAGAAAGATCATCGGGATAGGTAACATTGGTATCACTCCCTCCAATTACATTGAGAATGTTTTATTAGTTAAAGGTTTAAAGCATAACTTACTTAGCATTAGTCAATTCTGTGATAAAGGGTATAAAGTAGTTTTTGAATCATCTGTTTGCATTGTGACCAGTCCCATTAACGATGGCATTAAATTTATAGGACATAGGCATGGCAATGTTTATATGGTAGATTTGAATGATTTAGCCAAATTAGACATGCAATGCCTAGTATCCTTAAATGCTAAAGTTAATGAAACTAGTTGGCTGTGGCATCGTAGACTTGCACATATTAGCATGCATTCTCTTTCAAAATTAATTAAGAAAGATTTAGTTCTCGGTTTGCCAAAGCTGAATTTTGAAAAGGATAGAATTTGTGATGCATGCCAATTAGGTAAACAAACTAGAGTTTCATTTAAATCCAAAAATACTGTTTCAACTTCTAGACCTTTAGAGCTCTTACATATATTTGGACCAACAAGAACCACTAGTCTAGGAGGAAAACGATATGGATTTGTAATAATAGATGATTACTCTCGTTTTACTTGGGTTTTCTTTTTGGCTCACAAAAATGAAACTTTTCATATTTTCACTAAATTTCATCGAAAAGTCTCTAATGAAAAAGGGTTTTCAATTCAAAATATTAGAAGTGATCATGGAACTGAATTTGAAAATCAAGATTTTGAAAATTTTTATGATGAAAATGGAATTGGCCATAACTTCTCTGCTCCTAGGACACCCCAATAGAATGGGGTAGTTGAAAGGAAAAATAGAACCTTAGAAGAAATGGCCCGTACCATGCTTTGTGAAAGCAACCTTCCAAGATATTTTTGGGCGGAAGCTATTAACACAGCATGTTACATTTTAAATCGTGCTTCAACTAGACAATTTTTAAAGAAAACCCCCTATGAACTTTGGAAAGGAAGAAAACCAAATATTGCATATTTTCATATTTTTGGTTGCCGATGTTTTGTATTAAATAATGGCAAAGAAAAACTTGGTAAATTTGATGCAAAATCAGATGAAGCAATCTTTCTAGGTTACTCCTCCACTAGTAAAGCATTTAGAGTGTTCAACAAAAGAACTTTAGTAGTTGAGGAGTCCATACATGTTGTCTTTGATGAATCTAACGATCTTCCTTCAAGAAAGAATGAGGGTGTTGATGATGCAGATCCACTAATAGAAGGTTTGAAGGAGATCACTCTGAAAGATTCAGCAACTCCAGAAGACAAGGAACAAGAAGACAAACAAGATAAGAGAGGTGAAGAAATTCAAGAACAACCTCAAGGTACAAATGACCTACCCAAGGAATGGAGGTATGTTCACAACCACCCTAAGGAGTTAATTATTGGTGATCCTATGCATGGGGTAAAAACCCGTTCTTCACTTAGAGATGTAGTTAATCATTGTGCTTTTGTATCTCATCTTGAACCTAAAACTTTTGAAGAAGCTGAAAATAATCATAATTGGATTAATGCAATGCAAGAGGAACTTAATCAATTTGAAAGAAATAATGTTTGGACCTTAGTATCAAGACCTAAAAATTATTCAATAATTGAAACAAAATGGGTCTTTAGAAATAAATTAGATGAGCATGGAAATGTAATCAGAAATAAAGCAAGACTGGTTGCTAAGGGATATAATCAAGAAGAAGGAATTGATTTTGATGAAACCTTTGCACCTGTTGCTAGATTAGAAGCTATTAGACTTCTACTTGCATATGCTTGCTTTATGAAATTCAAGTTATTTCAAATGGATGTTAAAAGTGTATTTTTAAATGGTTATATCTCTGAAGAAGTATATGTAGAACAACCCCCTGGATTTGAAAATCATGCTTTTCCTAATCATGTCTTTAGATTAAATAAAGCTTTATATGGATTAAAACAAGCACCTAGAGCATGGTATGAAAGGCTAAGCAAATTTCTACTAAATAATGGTTTTTCAAGAGGTAATGTAGATACAACCTTATTTATTAAAAGAAATCAAAATGATATGCTAGTTATACAAATTTATGTTGATGACATAATCTTTGGGTCTACTAATGAATCCCTTTGTCAAGACTTTGCTAAGCTTATGCAGGGGGAGTTCGAGATGAGCATGATGGGAGAACTCACCTTCTTCCTCGGACTCCAAATCAAACAATCAAAAGAGGGAATCTCCATCACCCAAAGCAAGTACACCAAGGAACTACTCAAAAGATTTGGAATGGAGAACTGCAAACCAATTGGCACACCAATGAGTCCCTCATGTAAGCTTGACAAGGATGATGAAGGTAAAAGCGTAGACTTAAAATACTATAGAGGTATGATTGGCTCATTATTATATTTAACTGCAAGTAGGCCTGATATCATGTTTAGTGTTTGTTTATGTGCTAGATATCAATCTAATCCTAAAGAATCTCATTTGAATGCTGTTAAAAGAATCCTTAGATACTTAAGTGGTACTCAAACTCTAGGGTTATGGTACTCTAAGGACTCACAAATTGATTTATTAGGATATTCAGATGCTGATTTTGCTGGATGTAAATTAGATAGAAAAAGCACAAGTGGAACTTGCCAATTTCTTGGAGTTAACCTAATCTCATGGTTTAGCAAGAAACAAAATTCGGTGGCACTGTCTACGGCTGAGGCCGAATACATTGCAGCCGGAAGTTGTTGTGCTCAAATCTTGTGGATTAAGCAACAACTCGAAGACTTTGGAATCAAACTTAATGACACACCAATAAGATGTGATAACACAAGTGCCATAAATCTATCTAAAAATCTAATTCAACACTCAAGATCCAAACATATTGAAATAAGACATCATTTCATAAGAGAACATGTTCAAAACAAAAATGTAATTCTTGAATATGTTTGCACTGAAAATCAATTAGCTGATATCTTTACAAAGGCCCTTAGTGAGGATAGATTCTGTGAAATTAGGAGAAATCTAGGAATTCTAGATCCATATGCCTAAATTTTCTCTCAATTTCCAAGAATTGATGTCAAATTTAGAGCTCAATTTCAACATCTATCCTGGTCCCAAAAGCTCAATTTATCATTCTAAAAACTTATCATTGAGCAAAATTCCTTCTCCCAAAATTTAATTTTTTGGAATTTATTCACATTTTTTTGAATTTCTGAACTTCATGAGTCGACCCCCATGAGTCGACTCAATGGCAAACTTGTAAATCCCACCAACTTCCATCGGGTTCATTGTTTTTTACTGGAATCCCTGTTCGTGAGACGACTCATCTTCTCATCGTCCTCCTTCCAAAAGCCGTCTTCTCCAATCCTTTTTGTTCCAAATCCAAGGATCCAATTCGAAGCAATTCTCCCTCCTCCTCTCCACCAAAAATCGCCACCTTGAAAAGGAATTTTTTTGTGCTTTCTCGCATTGCTTGGCAGGTTGGAACGTGCCCTAGCACTTTACCGAACTTCCAAAATCCACTTCTTTTCTCCACCAAAATCCTTCTTCACTCTCTTGTGATCCCTCCTCCACTCAATTCAAGTCTCCTTGCCTGCTACTATAGTGGATATGGCTCCAAAGATGAAGCTTCCCCAAAGAAGAAAGTCAATCGTGAGCCTGAAGAAATTGTCAGAAAGAAAAGGCAAGCTGGTCAGACTTCCACTGCTCCCACTTCAGTACCTGCTCAAGGTCCCTCTCAATCCTCCATGAGCCCCAGTGTGAATCCTCTTTCTGATAGAAAAGTAGAAACCGGGAAGAATATAGATTTTCGGTTCTTTGAGAAAGAAGGCTTTACTTTTGCAAGTAAAATTAAAAACCAAGGATGGGAACTCTACTGCTCCCTTAAGGAAATCACCTATGTTGACCTAGTTAGAGAATTCTACCAGAACCTACATTATGGAAATGGGTCAGTGACTTCAACAGTCAAGGGAATTGATATCTGCTTGGATTCTAGAATATTGGGAGAAATACTTCAGTTGCCTAGTGAAGGATACTCATATATGGAACTCCCAATTAAAGAAGAGGGGATCAGAATTATTTTAGGAGAAACCTATTCAAGAAGTTTAAACAAATTGGAAGCAAAGATTCTGTCCATTGAGATGAGGGTCCTGCATCAGATGGTAACAAAGCTATTCTTTCCTAGGAGTGTAGGCATGATCTACTGTCTGGCAGAGATGTATGTATCATGTTTCATGTCATCACTCAGACCCCACTGAACCTCCCTGCACTTATGATAGAGGCCATGAGAGAAACTTTGAACAGATCCAAGGCACACTTGCCTTATGGTATGGCCCTTACTAGAGTATTTAGGAGGTTTGGAGTTAGCTGTGAGGGGGAGGCACCTACCAAGCTATCTCATGTGGACACTTTCAACCAACACAGCCTGCACAGAATGGGAATTACAAAGACTGATGGTGGTTGGATTAAGGGCTCTGAAGAAAGAACTAAGGATAGAGCTGAAACAAGAGCTGAAGACAGAACTGAAGGCAGAGTAGAAGAAGAAGGTCCATCTTCTCCTGTACATGATTTCAGGGCAGCATCACCAGATACACAGTTCATTCCTGATACAGAGGCTGGCCCTTCAGAGTTTACTAGGATGCCCACACCAGTGTATCAGCCAGAGACCAGAGCACATCCATCAGAGTTCAGACTGGCTGACGATCAGATCGAGCATATATCACAGCGTGTGGCTGCCTTGCTATCTAGTCAGTGGAGTAGTACTTCTTTTGCACCAGGAGCCACCTCTTCTGATCAGACCATTACTCCCCACATCTCCACTGTGATTCAGATGATATCAGATCAGTCCTTTCGGATCCAGCAGCTTGAGGACACAGTCTGGAGACTGACTGGTAGAGTTCTTGACTTGCAGGGGCAAGACCTTGCTTTGGCCCATCCCAAGCCACAGGAGTCAACTATTGAGGTCACAGACCTCACTGCAGAGGCTGGAAGGCTCAGAGGAGCACTAGAGGGAGGATATGAGTTACTGAGGAGAGAGATCAAGGATCGAGTGAGCATGCTACCACTCAGTTCACTGCTCTACTCCAATCTGTTTCCAGAGCACTGAACGTACTTGATTCCATCAGACTCACCCTTTCTGTTCAATCCTTAGCATCTCAGCGTTCTCAGCCACCCAGTTCTTCTCACTCTCCTGCTCGTGCCAGAGGCAGATGGGGTAGAGGACGTACTTCTGTTAGAGATCCATCAGCTTCTCATACCATATCTGATGACTCCGATCCTTGACTTGACTTGATCATTAATAGACCTTAGGAGTTAGTGTCTTGTTCTAGGATCTGTACCTTGGGGCCATGTATTGACAATTAGCTGGTTGATTTTTATAATATGAACTATGTATTGAAATAATTATGGTTTTAATGGAATCATCTTTTACTTATATTTCTACCTTTTGTAATGATGTTGATCATATTTTGGTTATATATATTCTCCTTGTTGAAATATTATCTTCTCTTTGTTGTTGTTTGCTGTTGATAATTGCTATATTAAGGGGAGCAAACATCTGTGATATACTCTAAAGGGGGAGAAATTAAAGAATGCTTCAGAAAAAGGAGAAGTTAACCATGTCTGATGATGTCAAAAAGGGGGAGAAAGTAAACAAAAAGCAAGCAACTCATTAAAAGCAAAACCCTAAATTATGAAAGAAAAAGGGGGAGAAAGTAAACAAAAAGCAAGCAACTCATTAAAAGCAAAACCCTAAATTATGAAAGAAAAAGGGGGAGAAATTAAAGAAAAAGCAACTCATCAAAGGCAAAACCCCAAAAGCAAAATTACAAATTATGAGAAATTAATTGAAGAATTTAAAGAACAATATCAAAAGTACAATGCTAAGTACAATGCAATTATGTAACTTTTAAACTACTTCTTTACATATACTCTGATTTACTTTAAAAAAATTTAAATATGCTCTGATATACTTCAAAATTCCAACTTACTCTGATACATCTTAAAATTTTTTTTAACTTGCTCTGATACATCATAGAATTTGTTCTGATACATTATAAAATTTTCTCTGATACATTGTAAAATTATTTTTCTTGCTCCGATACATTGCAAAATTTTTTTCTCTTGCTCTGATATATCTTAAACTCAAAATGAGCTAATACACTTTCAAAATCAACTCTTAAATATGCTTTGGCACACATAATTATTTTTTGTATCAAAAAAAGCAATTAAAGCACATAAGTATTTTTTTTTTGCTCTGATGCTAAAACTAAAATCAAATGAGAATGAAATTTTCAAAATACAGCTTGATCTGATAACAAAAATAAGTTGTCTGCTCTAACACCAAAATCACATAATCCAATGAGCATATCTTCAAATCTTTAAGCAAATGGACAAACTATTTTTGTATATGATCATTTATATTACATGCCAAAAGAATCTTACTCTTTTCAAGCATATAAATGTATAATGCATTCTTTTGAAATTATTGATTCACATAAATACTTTTGTTCAAATGTTTTGTCATCATCAAAAAGGGGGAGATTGTTGCTCCTAGATTGATTTTGATGATTACAAAGCAGATTGAAGGGATACAAATAATTTTAAATTGAAAAAGTCCTTATGCTCTTCAAGGGCAAAATCATAATTTTGCTAAAATCCTGATTTGATAGTACCATTTGGTAGAACAAATGATTTGAAATCTATTGGTGAAAATTTTATTGTGTTTGGACTTATATTTTTGAAGTTATGAAGGTTTGAAGTGCATGAGTCGACTCATGAGTCAACTCATGGCACTATGAGCTGATTGGCACACAAAAATTACCCATGGCACGCTAGTTTTCTGGCTTGGCACGACCTGTGAGTCGACTCATGAGTCGACCCACAAGGCATGAGTCGACTCATGAGTCGACCCCTGCTGATTTGAGCCAAGAATTTCCAGAAAATCATTCTCTGGTTTTTGCAACAGAGGTCGACTCATGAGTCGACCCCTGAAGCATGAGTCGACTCATGAGTCGACCCCTGCGATGGAAAATGTCAGCAACGGCTATTTTTTTGCCCATTTTAATTGCCTTTTATGCTTCCTAAAATTGCTCTAATGGCTCTTTATCTGCCTAAATTATTTTCTCTTGCTTCTAATGCTATAAAATGCTTCAAATGGTGAAAGAAATTGCAGAAAAAATAGCAGATCAAACGTGAGATCAAACAGAAGAGAGAGGATCTAAAATCTGCACGAAAAAGCCTGAGATCAATGAGATATTTGAGAGAAAAAGAAAAGAGGATCTAAAATCCACACGTGAGATTGTGAAAGAGATTCAAGAGTTTTCAAAGAGAGGATTTGTCACGCCTACTGTTTCAACTTTGATCTAGAGATCATTCAAAGCTTTCAAGAGATCTTCAATCAACGATCATCCTCTTCTCAAGTGTTCATTCAAGCGTTCATCCACCTTGAGAAAATCCAAAAAGGATTTCTTCATTTGAGTAAAGTTTTTATTGTTATATTCGCTCATTTAAGGAGCTGTTATTGTATTAATCTGTGCTCTAAATTATCTTACTCTTGTAAGTAATTGTTCTTGTTTTTGGAGGATTTCCAAAACAAGGAAAGGTTGATCCGAACCTGAAATCGGAGTGTTTTGGGTTTACTTGTACCCGAAAACAAGTGATCTAGCTTGGGATAGCTAGTGTCGGAGTTTCCGATGTTTTGTATTCAGGTTGAATACAAGCATAGTGGATTGAAATTCCCAAGTAGGAGCTTGGGAGTGGATGTAGGTGCAAGGTTGGCACCGAACCACTATAAATCCTTGTGTTTGTGGTGTGCTTTATCGCTTTACCTTATTTCTTTATTATATCCTTGCAATTCTGCTTCAGGTAATTAATATTGAATTAAAATCTTTGTCTTGTTCATCATAAGTTATTAATTAAGTCTAAATTTTTAGAAACCCAATTCACCCCCCCCTCTTGGGTTGCATAGCTGGGCAACAGCAACTTGTGTCGGCTTTTCCACCTGTCGAACTTCATCAAGTTCGACCTTAGAGGCAACAGTCCCTTCACCAAGAAACTCTTTTTCCAAAAAGATTGCCTTAAGGTTGACAAACACCTTTTGCTCATCAGCCAGGTAGAAACAATATCCTTTGGTCTCTTTTGGGTATCCTATAAAATTACACTTGTCAGACCTAGGTCCTAGCTTGTCTGTAATTAAATGTTTAACATAAGCCGGAAACCCCAAACCCTAAGGTGCGAGAGTACTGACTTGTGGGGAAAATTCAGTGCAGGGGTAAAATGGTAATTTTAAATTTTTTTCAAAATTATGATTTTACAGTAGAAAAATATTAATTAATCTAATTAATTAATATAAATTTATCCTACACTAAAATCTAAATATGATATATAGCATGCATGTATTTAAATTTGAATTTCAAATTCAAACAGTAAACACTTTACTGTAGTGTGTTCAAAACACAATACCTTTGTACGGGTAGTAGATCGCCATAATCTGATTACCGTCGGAAGAGTCTGATCATCGTGATATAGCCACATAGTGTGTCTAGCCTCCGCAGATCACCCACACGAAGCTCTCGATCTGATCGACTCCTCATGAGTGCTAGCTCGTTGTAGAGCCCTTTTGACGATCGATGCTGATCGAACTCCTTCGATCGATGTCTGTCGATTCTTTGAATACTCTGGATCATCAACAGACATGCTTGAGAGGATGTTGAAGATCTCTCTAAGATTTTGTAGGCTCACGACACTCGTAGCTCACTTGCTCACTTCCCGAACCCCAGGCTAAAACTCTAGGGAACTCACCGGAAACCTTGCGCCCACTTTTCTTTCTTTTCTTTTTTTTTTTCTTGGAAGGATATGGACTTTCTTCTCACGCACAAGACTTCTCATGCCCCAAAATTTTTCTCCAAAAATCTTCTTCTTGCATGCCCTACTCTTCTCCTCCTTTTATAACAACGTCAAATGTCTTATCCAAAAGAAAGGATAAAGATGAGTAATTGCACATTTGAGTTCAAATCAAATTTTAAATTCAAATGGACACCAACTGATCCCTTATCCACTAAAGGTGTGAGGCATGGCTTAAATTATGCATGGAGTGATTTCATGAGAAACCTTTTCTCATGTAATAAATGGGGCATAAAAAAAGAGATAAGGTGCAAAGATTGATTACCCATTCAAATTCAAACTTTATTTTGAATTTGAATGGCCAACCAATCATCCTTATCCATTCATATGGCACATTAAAGTGGGGCGTAGAGAGGACTTGGTGTGAGAAAATAATTCATGAGAAGTTCATTCTCATGAATTCAAATGGGTGCAATGGAAGTGAGGTGGCGCATGGAGATTGGGTCAAGGTGGTTTAATTATTTAAACCAACCTAATTGAACCAAATAAGTTAGGTCCAATTAGACTAATTTAAACCTAACTTAATTAGGCTTAATTAAGCTCAATAAAATCTTAATCAAATCAGGAATTGACTAAGCCCAATCCCTGATCAAATCAGGGACCAAACCATCTCGACGATTAGGTCAACTCTTAACCTAATCGGGTCAAACCCAACTGAATCCAATTCAATTAGACTTGATCCAAAAATAATTACTCAATCAAATTGAGTTAATTAGCAATCAAATCACTAATAAATCTCTTATAAATACTGAGTCCAAATTTGATGGGCAATCAGACATCAGAATTCATCGATATGTAATCCTGATCGAAAAGTCCCAACCAGTGGGACTCTTGACCCCGGTACCCATAATGTGTGGAACTCATGATCAGAGAATTTTGATTCTCGATCACTGAGTCCCAAACATGTAGGATTCTATATCAGCCATCAGATCAGATAGGAACCTCTAATGTGTGTGACTCCGCAGGTTCGAACCTAAGCCGGTAGCACAGGAACCAATTCCTGTACTAATCGAAGTGACCATCTAGCAATGGTACCCGATGTCTAGATAGATCGAATAGTCACAATCACAACACTCAGAACCAACACGAATATGGTTACTGTATAATTCATCCTTTTGACCCCTGTATTTAGGATGACTCAGGGTTAAACTGTCAACCCTGATCAGATCATCCGAATAGTGCTCAACTCAAACAGTCCTGTGACTCCTCACAAGGACTACCCTAGCCAAGGTTTTGCTAAATTGAAACACGACTGTACACAGCTCCTAAACTGGAGTGGTCAATCCCATCTTGACACATGCACCGACAAGTCAAGTACTTGACTACACCCAGCAGCCTTCCGTCACTGAATTAAAAATTCAGGTAGTCCAGTGCCTAAGTGCAGTGAGTTGCTTGCAAGTCACCATAGCGGTCTTAGGTCGGAGGGATATTTATACCCATATCCCATCGGAGTAAATCTTGACAGCAAAAATAGCTCCGGAGTTGGTCACGTTCAGTGCAGATGTACCCTTACATCTCACCTGTATGCCATACCAGTGTCTCCACACTCATTGGTTAAGAGGACAACCAACCTATATGGCACACAACGACCTATGCTTGATAAATATTGTCATCCTTGGTAACAACATATCATTTGGTCGCGAACAGATTTAAGGACTAAACGACAAATCCTCCTTTGTCGAGTCTAAATAGTCCTAAAGACTTCACCACAACATAGGAGTTCATTAGAAGATGAAACATTTTATGATGAAAAATACTAAAATAATTTTTATTAATTCATAATTCATGTACAAATATAAAAATGAGCACAACCGTCAACAGACTGATGATTGGCTTTGGGACACTATTCCTAACAATCTCCCACTTGGTCTAAAGCCAATCGGTGCAGTATCTAATACCCAACTTCGACTTGTAGTTGTCGAACTCCTTCACTGTAATGGCTTTAGTGAATGGGTCAGCCAGGTTCTCCTTTTCGTCGATCTTCTAAAGATCGACGTCACCTCGATCCACTATTTCCTGGATGAGATGGTAGCAGCACAGAATATGCTTCGTCCGCTGGTGTGCCTTTGGTTCCTTCATCTGAGCAATGGCTCCAGAGCTGTCACAGTAGAGCAGAACTGGACCAACAATGGAGGGTGCTACTCCGAGCTTGGTGATGAATTTTCTCAGCCACACCACTTCTTTGGCAGCATCTGATGCAGCGACATACTCTGCCTCGCAAACTGAATCAGCCACTATGTGCTGCTTGAAACTTTTCCAGCAGATAGCCCCACCATTAAGGGTAAAAATAAATTCCGACATACTTTTGCTGTCATCGTGATCAAACTGGAAACTAGAGTCTGTAAACCCTATAAGTCTCAAGTTTGATTCACCATAAACAAGCCATTGGTCCTTAGTATTTCTTAAATACTTCAGGATGGTTTTAACAACCTTCCAGTGATTTTTCCCTGGATCAGATTGGTATCTACTCACTACCCCTAGTGAGTATGCCACATCTGGTCGTGTACATGTCATGGCATACATGATAGATCCCACTATCGAAGCATATAGAATCCTACCCATATGCTCTCTCTCTTGAGGTGTTGTCGGATAATTCTTCTTTGAGAGAGAAATTCATGGCCTATGGGAAGATAGCCTTTCTTGAAATTCTCTATGCTGAACCTCTTCAGCATAGTATCAATATACGTGGACTGAGATAAACCAAGCAACATTTTAGATCTATCCCTATAGATCCTCATCCCTAGGATGTAGGAAGCTTCTCTCAAATCCTTCATGGAGAACTGTGACGACAGCCAAATCTTTATTCCCTGTAATGCAGGGACATCATTCCCGATTAAGAGAATGTCATCCACATACAATACAAGAAATACTACTACTGGACCATTAGCCCACTTATAAATGCATGGCTCTTCTCCATTCTTAACGAAGCCATACATCTTGATCGTCTTATCAAAATGTATGTTCCAACTCCGTGATGCCTGCTTAAGTCCATAAATGGACCTCTGTAGCCTGCACACCTTAGACTCATCTGTGGATGTGAATCCTTCAGGTTGTATCATATATACCTCTTCATCTAGCTCTCCATTTAGGAAAGCTGTCTTCACATCTATCTGTCAGATTTTATAGTCCAGATGGGCAGCTATCGCAAGCATAATCCGAATGGATTTGAGCATTGCACAAGAGAAAATATCTCATCATAGTCTTTACCATAACGTTGATGATATCCCTTGGCAACCAGACGAGCTTTATAGATTTTCACCTTTCCGTCTGCACCTCTCTTCGTCTTGAAGACCCATTTACACCCTATGGGTTTTACTCCTTTGGTGGGTCAACCAATGTCTACACATCGTTGACCTTCATGGACTCCATTTTGGATTTCATGGCCTCTAGCCATTTTTCATAGTCGGGCCTCTGCATTGCATCCATGTAGGTGATCGGATCCTCATCGATTTCATCAAGTTCGATAGGATCGTCATCTCGAACCAAAAAACCATATTATCTATCCGGTTGACGTGGTACTCTACCAGATCGCCTTAAGGGTGCTTGAACAATGGGCTCCGGATCTGATCTAATCAAATATGGTTCAGGTTCAGCAACTTGTGTCGATTTTTCCACCTGTCGAACTTCGTTAAGTTCGACCTTAGAGGCAATAGTCCCTTACCAAGAAACTCCTTTTTCAAAAAGATTGCCTTAAGGCTGACAAATATTTTTTGCTCATCAGCTAGGTAGAAGTAATACCCTTTGGTCTCTTTTGGGTACCCTATAAAATTATACTTGTCAGACCTAGGTCCAAGCTTGTCCGTAATTAAACGTTTAACATAAGCCAGACACCCCCAAATCCTAAGGTGTGAGAGTCCTGGCTTACGTCCTATCCATATCTCATATGGCATTTTGGTTACAGACTTACTCGAAACTCTATTTAGAAGGTATCAAGCCAATTCGAGTGCATATCCCTAGAGGAAGATCGACAGACCAGCAAACTACATCATGGATCGAACCATGTCCAACAAGATCCGATTCCTCCTTTCAGATACACCATTATGTTATGGTGTTCAGGAGGAGTCCATTGAGAGAGAATCCCATTCTCCCCAAGATCTGTCAGAAAATCATTGGAAAGGTATTCACCTCCTCGATCAGATCGAAAAATTTTAATACACTTTTCAGTTTGTTTTTCTACCTCATTTCAGAATAGTTTGAACATTTCAAATGACTCCGACTTATGCTTCATTAAATAGACATTTCCATACCTCGATAGGTCATCTGTGAAGGTTATGAAGTAGAAATATCCACCTTTTGCACTTGAGCTCATGGGTCCACATATATTAGAGTGTACCAGACCCAAGAGTTCACTGGCTCGCTCACTTTTTTCAGTAAAAGGTGATTTGATCATTTTGCCAAGAAGACAGGACTCACAGGTTGGAAGTGATTCACAATCACCTACTTCAAGAATTCTTTCTTGAGCCAACCTGTTTATCCTGTTCTTATTGATATGACCTAGCCTACAGTACCAAAGGTAGACTTCTGACACATTATCTATTCTAGGATGTTTACCAGAGGTTTGAACCACATTAACAGGTTGTGATAGAAAGTAAATTCCATTATTAATTTGTCCAACAAACATTGTAACACCATTTAAAATAATATTACAAATATTTTCTTTTATTAAAATTGATAACTGTTCATGGCCAAAAGGCCTACAGAAATAATATTTAATAAAAAGCTTGGACAATAGTGACATTCACTCAGAATTATATTTCAAAAATTGATTACAAGGTTCATGATTCCTAATGCTAGAACTGGAACTTTGTTTCCATCTCCAACGTTCAGGAATCTCTCATCTTCATCAAATCTCCTACTGACCTGCAGACCCTACATCGAATTGCAAATATGATAAGGGCTTCCGATATCCAATACCCAGGCAGTAGTATCATAAATGGAAAAGTTGCAAGGTGTTATTATATAAGTACCTTGCTTCTTCTTCAACCTGTTCGGATCCAGTGAGGCAATGTATAGAGGAAATTCCTCTTCCCGTGCCCCTGCTTCTTGCAAAAGAAGCACTCCACCTGGCTCTGGTCGGGCTTGCGCTTCTTGGTCTGACCATGTGCAGACATCCCAGCATGCGGTTGCACCTTCTTATTCTTCTTCTTCTTGTTCTTCTTTCCTTTCTTAAAGGGTCAACGACCAGAAGAAGACCCTCCCACAATATTTATCGACTCCTTATGGAGCTGGTGATCCTTCTCAAAGTTCTGCAGCAACCCCAACAAGCCGTGGTAGTTCACTGCAGGCTTTGTCATCCGAAAATGAGTAAGAAAGGGGAGGAAGGACTTGGGCAATGAATTAAGGATCGCATCCTTACCGAGCTGCTCGTGCAAGGGAAAGCCCAGTTTACTTAGACACTCAATCATTTCGATCATGTACAGTACATGATCAGTGACTGAGGCTCCATCCCTCATCCGAGCATTGAAAATGGCACAACTAGTTTTGTGCCATTCAACATCATTAGGCATGCCAAAGGAGTCGTTCAACAATTGAAGCATCTCCTGGGGCTGGGCATTCTCGAACCTGCGACTGAACTCATCATTCATTGCCGCCAGCATAATGCACCGAATGGTGGTGCGATCGTTGAACCACTTCTGATAAGTGTCTCAGACCGTCCCTCTAACGTTTGGGGCTGGCTCCTCAGGTGTCAGATCCATTACTACATAAAGGATCTACTCATGCTCAAGGATGATTTTTAATTTTCAATACCAACTATTGAAATTAGGTCCCATGAGCTTGTCATTATCTAATAATGACCGGAGGGATAGGATAGTGGCCATAGCTGCATAAAGAAGAATAAGACCTCTATTAGTACATAAATTATAAATACTAAAGACTTGGACTTTAGTCTAAAGTTTCTCCCAGTATTTTTACGAACTGGTAGCCTCAACCACCAATTCGAGGAATTACTTTAATTCCTTAGTGGGTACTAGAATCCACACAAACTACACATGAGCCCAACTTTGGTTGGTCAACCCATGTGCATCTATGGGTAGGTTCATAACCAGTTGTTTCTCTAAACAACTTCTAGTAATTGATTTTTGCCCCAAAACCTAATCAGTAGGCTTTGGCCTCCACTGAAAAGATCTGGTTAGGTCCAACCATTAACATGATTTGATTTGGTGAATCAGATCAATAAATGATCAGGCCTGACTTTGACCGGCCAACCTGACCACCATAAGAAAGACTCAAACCAAATTATCATATTATGAATGATAATTCCATTAATCAATAAGCACCAGGCCTTTGGGCCTCCAATGATTATTAAACTAATGGACTCATTATCACTCACTTAATGGGAGGCTATGACTTAGTTATCAATATAACTTAATCATTTTTAGGGACCTAATAATTTTTGAGGATTTTATTAAAGGATAGATGAGAAGAAAATATCCAGCCAATTTCAATCCTCCCACTGACTTCACCAAGTCAGATTAAAAAAAGATTTAATTAAAGCTGGCATTAGGAGCATCTAAATCAGTCAAACTGATTTACCTAATGACATGGGTGAGCCCTAATCACCAAGTGATCTAATCAAAACCTAATTCACCAGGTTGGCCAGGTAAGTGAGATCAGTGGTGGGGATAAGCCATTAACTCATCAGAGATCAAATCACTGCGAGTAGCTCCCGCTTAAAAATCACTGGTCAAACTGCCAAACTTACCTTAGACACCAACCGATTCATTAGTTTTAATTTGATCAACTTCGTAAATAGGGTTCCACCATGTAGCCATGAATTAAGTCCATCTTGGTCTAGTTAAAGATATGGACCCATCCAACTACAACTATTGGAGTTGAGTCTAGAGTATCCTTGACCTAATCTAATTCAACTTTTGATTAGATTTGATCAATTACTCTAATTTAGTCCATTTCTTTAAGCTAACCTTAGGTCTAACCCAATTATGGACCTAATCCATCTAACCCATTGACCCACAAGTTTATGCAATTGTCTTAAGTCTTAATTCACAATTCTAGACCTACTAGACAACACTTAATTCTTTTAATTAAGTATTTAGGATGATGGGTCAGGGTTTGGCATTTCGAAAATAATTTTCAAATTTGAAAGATTTTATTTTTTGTTCACCAAATATGTTGACTCATTTCACAAATAGATCACACATTTCATAAATAGCAATCCTATTGCTAATTACATAACAGAAAATAACTCAATCAAAATAAATCATGAATATTCTTTAGATCTAATCTAACACATTCATGATAAATTTCATAATTGAACTTTTATAATTAATTCATTTCACTGCTTCATCTGCATGGATATAATTGCAGCGGCACTCCTACCGCCATAGGAGACCCCATCGAATGAGAGGGGAAGGCCTTTAAACCCTACTTTTCTCCTATGATCGGACGGCCATGGCAACCAACCCAATTCGATTACTTGCTACTTGGATCAAGTATATCTAAATATACCAATTTCAAAATTTAAATTTCAAATTTTTGAATTTCAAATTTTAAATTTTGAATTTCAAATTTCAAATAAATTTTAAATTTCAAATTTTAAATTTTTGAATTTCAAATTTTGAATTTCAAATTTTAAATTTAAATTTTAAGAATTTTAAATTTAAATTTTAAATTTGAATTTCAAATTTTTGAATTTGAATTTTGAATTTCAAATTTAAAATTCAAATTTTAAATTTTGAATTTCAAATTTTTGAATTTTGAATTTTGAACAACTTTCAAAATTCAAATTTTGAATTTTGAATTTCAAATTTCAAATTTAAACTTTTAGATTACAACTTAATCTATGCATGCAAATATATATATCATATCAAGAACCCACTCTGATACCATTTGTGGGGATTCTAGTACCCACTAAGGAATTAAAGTAATTCCTCGAATTGAAGGTTGAGGCTACCAGTTCATAAAAATACTGAGAGAAACTTTAGACTAAAGTCCAAGTCTTTAGTATTTATAATTTATGTACTAATAGAGGTCTGGTTTTCCTTTATGCAGCTATGGCCACTACCCTGTCCCTCTGGTCATTATTAGATAATGACAAGCTCATGGGACCAAATTTTGATAGCTGGTATCGAAAATTAAAAATCATCCTTGAGCATGAGCGGATCTTTGATAAATATTGTCGTTCTTGGTAACAACGTATCATTTGGTCGCGAACAGATTTAAGGACTAAACGATAAATCCTCCATTGTCGAGTCTAAATAGTCCTAAGGACTTCACCACAACATAGGAGTTCATTAGAAGATGAAATATTTTATGATGAAAAATACCAAAATAATTTTTATTAATTTATAATTCATGTACAAATACAAAAATCAGCACAACCGTCAACAGGCTGACGATTGGCTTTGGGACACTATTCCGAACATGGCTTACGTCCTATCTATATCTCATATGGCGTTTTGGTTACAGACTTACTCGAAACTCTATTTAGAAGGTAACAAGCCGATTCAAGCGCATATCCCTAGAGGGAGATCGACAGACCAGCAAACCCCATCATGGATTGAACCATGTCCAATAAGGTCTGTTGGTGCAAAAATTTGCTTGCATCGGAGAAGCTGGAGTCGAGGAAGTCGCGGTCACCGCCGGGACCTGCAAAGGAAGTCTAAACCGGAGGTGGGGTTGCTCCGACAAGACCCTCCGATGCTCAAGTCAGTTCTCTACCTCAACAAGAATGGAGTGCTCGAATGAAGAATTTAGCAGAGTTTTTAGATGAAAGATGATAGCTTATTGAATAACATATCTGGAGCCCCCTTTTATGGGCGGAGGGGGTGATAGCCTGATAGCGACATCTGTAACCGTCTAGCAGCGGGTTGCCCAGGGTCAGGCAGAGTTTGTTGTAGAGAGTAGTGGGGTGGACCCGTGGCAATCATCGGGGTGTGCCACGTGGGGCCTGCCGCGGGAAGTGAAGCAGCATCCGCTGTCGTGACTCATCTGGGGGTGGTGGAATCGCACAGGATCCACCGCAGGGAGTGGAGCAGAATCATGGCCGTTAATACAGCCTGTCAGGGAGTAATGGGGTCTCGTAGGGTCCGTCGCAGGGAGTGGAGCAGGATCATGGTCGTTATTGTGGCCTGGGAGTGCAGATCCGTCAGCTGAAGTTCGACAGTGGTCGGAGCTGATGACGGAGTTCGGCTCCCGTAGGAGTCCGGGCGGAGTCCTCCTTGCGGTTAGAGTCATGGGCGGAGCCCGGCTCCCGTAGGAGTCCGGGCGGAGTCCTCTCGGAGTTGAAGTCGCGGGCCGAGCCCGACTCCTGTAGGAGTTCGGGCGGAGTCATTCTGCAGTTGAAGTTGGCGATAGAGCCCGACTCCCGTAGGAGTCCGGGCGGAGTCCTCCTGCAATTGAAATTAGGTGCGAAGTCTGGCTCTCGTGGGAGTCCGGACGGATCTTACCGGCGGTTGATGTTGAGGACGGAGCCCGGCTTTCGTAGGAGTTCGGGCGGAGTCTACCTGCGGTTGAAGTTGTCGGCGGAGTCCGGCTCCCGTAGGAGTCCGGACGAAGTCTGTCCGTAGTCGTTGGAGTCGAGGGCGAAGCCCGGCTCCCGTAGGAGTTCGGGCGGAGTCTTCCTGCAATTAAAGTCAAAGGCAAGGTCCGACTCCCGTAGGAGTCCGGACGGGGCTTACCAGCAGTTGATGTTGAGGACGGAGCCCGGCTCCCATAGGAGTCCGGGCAGAGTCTACTCGCGGTTGAAGTTGTCGGTGGAGTCCGACTCCCGTAGGAGTCCGGACGAAGTCTATCTGCAGTCGTTGGAGTCGAGGGCGAAGCCCGGCTCCCGTAGGAGTCCGGGCGAAGTCTTCCTATAATTAAAGTCAAAGGTGAGGTCCGGCTCCCGTAGGAGTCCGGACAGGGCTTACCAGTAGTTGTCGTTAAGGATGGAGCCCGACTCCCGTAGGAGTCCGGGCGGAGTCTACTTGTGGTTGAAGTTGTCGGCGGAGTCCGGCTCCCGTAGGAGTCCGAACGAAGTCTGTCTGCAGTCGTTGGAGCCGAGGGCGAAGCCCGGCTCCCATAGGAGTCCGGGCTGAGCTCGCAAGGGCTAATCCCGCTGAGAACTTCGACCGTGGGTATTTTGTACACAACACTAGCCCCCTTACTTCCGAGTTTGAATTATGAATGAAGAAAGTATAGAGAGATGGGCACGGCCGAAGTTGTCCTCTTGAATCCTGCGCATAACCGCCCTTGGATATGTTGGCATTTAATGTGTGCACGTCAGAGCCCTTTTTCCGGTTAAGACGACCTGAAGAGTCTTTTCGGAACTCCCACCAAAATGCGATCCCAAGCACCGCGCTCTGGAAATTTGCGAATAGTCAATCCTCGATAGCGGCGAGTGGGACATGCGGGACACGTGGCATGCACCAGTTGGCCTAGGGACACCCGCCGTCATAACTGCGCTAAGATCCGTTGGCTATTTAAACCCCCTACTCTTCCTTCGGGGTTTCATCCTGCCGAGAGGACGGCACCTTTCTTTCGTCTGAGAGCCTAGCTACTCAGCCACTTCCTCCGCACCGGTCCTTGCCGTCTTCAGCCCCTCGATTCTTCTCTAAGGGGTTCCCACGTCATGTCCTCCACCCCGGAGGCCATCCTCGAAGGGATGTCTAGGGCTTGGAGGAAGGCGAGGAGGAGAACAGCGGCCGGTGAGTTCTCTGGTCATCAAGTGGCCGCTGAGGATCTCCGTCGCTTCAAAGGGGGCTCAAGGAAGAATTCCTTCAACAATAGGGGTTTAATAACGGGGGCCGCCGGTAAAGGTATTCTGCCCGAGAATCTCGGAGTAGCAAGGTGGGGTGATATCGGTAAAGAGGGCAGAGCTGTCGTCACAAGCTGTGGCGGGATCCTTGATGCCATCGGGGCCGAGGGACCAGAAGCGGTCGGTGTCGACAGTGGGGCAGTAAAATTTGTTGCGGGGGCGGTGGAAGTAGCGCATGCCGACCTTGCCGGAGCATTTTGGATGGTGGAGACCACGGAGTATTCGGTGATGACGCATATCTCTGGCGCCACCGTTGTCCCCAGGGTGACTCCGGTTCTTCTTGAAACAGGTCTTCATCGCCACCACCGTTGCCCTTACCGCCCCCGGGAATCTATCCCATCCATTTTCCCCTGAGGTTGGGACTTCGGAGGTGGGGTGAAGCAAGGCGGGGCGAAAGCCGATAGGCCCGCCACACGCACTGGACACGAAATGGGAAGAGAAGTTTGCAGCTTGAAGCGGCTTCCGGTGTATCCTTTCCAAACCGTGTTCTCGATGTTGTCGATGACATATTTATTTATTATATATATATATATATTTTTTTTTTGGCCCACCGGGTCTTGTAACGTACACCTTGTTGGTTGAAAAATGAAAAGGAGATTTTGTTACCTCGTCTGCATCTTGCATCGAATAGTCGTCTGTCGAACTTCTTTATTCTTTTTTCTTCTCTCATCCTCCTTTTCTTCTTTTCTTTTTCACGTCGTCCTAAGGTCATCGACGACCTCTTTTATTCATGTTGGATTGTTATTTGCTGAGCTCCTTTTTGACTTTTACGTCGTTCGAAGATACCCGATTGTCATTTTTCCGTCAATGGCTGCAGGTTTGCTTGGGGCCATTCGGGCCTGGGGTCCCTCCTAGGGCTTGAATTCGGGATTCGAGCTTCTGTCACCCTAAGTAAGTTGTCCTATTTTGTGTCGAAAAATTCCTCAAAAGCTGGGACTCCCGATGGGAGCCCCAGTCCTTGTGGTGACAGAGTTTTTTGTACCTCGACCACTGTCCATTTTCCAATCGTAGCTATCCTGGTCCGTTGCCTTCCTTTTTCCTTCTCGCTCAAAATTTTTCTCCGCTGAAGTCAAGGCAAAGTTCGGCTCCCGTGGGAGTCCGGACGGAACCCTCCTGTGATTGGAGTCATGGGCGGAGCCCGGCTCCCATAGGAGTTCGGGCGGAGTCTTCCTTGGCGTCGTGGACGGAGCCCGGCTCCCGTAGGAGTCTGGGTGGGGTCTTCCTTGGCATCGTGGATGGAGCCCGGCTCCCGTAGGAGTCCGGGTGGGGTCTTCCTTGGCGTCGTGGATGGAGCCCGGCTCCCGTAGGAGTCCGGGTGGAGTCTTTCTTGACGTCATGAACGGGGCCCGTCTCCCGTAGGAGTCCGGGTAGAGTCTTCCTTGGCGTCGTGGATGGGGCCCGGCTCTCGTAGGAGTCCGGGTGGGGTCTTCCTTGGCATCGTGGACGGAGCCCAGCTCCCGTAGGAGTCCGGGTGGGGTCTTCCTTGGCGTCGTGGATGGAGCCCGACTCCCGTAGGAGTTCGGGTGGGGTCTTTTTGGCGTCGTGGATGGAGCCCGGCTCTCGTAGGAGTCCGGGCCTTCCACTTTGCTCGGGATGGGGTGAGGTTCTCCTCCCGTTCCCGGCTTGGCTGTGGGGGCGCGTTAGGGCGCTGTAAGGCCTCTCCCCCCATCCGGTCTGAAAGAACCGGGTCTTCCACTTTGCTCATATCAGGACGAGGTTCTCCTCCTGTTCCCGACATAGCTGTGGGGGCACGTTAGGGTGCTGTAAGGCCTCTCCCCCCATCCGATCTAAAAGAATCGGGCCTTCGACCTTGCTCATGTCAGGACGAGGTTCTCCTCCTGTTCTTGACATGGCTGTGGGGGCACGTTAGGGCGCTGTAAGGCCTCTCCTCCATTCGGTCTAAAAGAAGCGGGCCTTCGACCTTGCTCATGTCAGGACGAGGTTCTCCTCCTGTTCCTGACATGGCTGTGGGGGCACATTAGGGTGCTGTAAGGCCTCTCCCCCCATCGGTCTAAAAGAATCGGGCCTTCGACCTTGCTCATATCAGGACGAGGTTATCCTCTGTTCCTGACATGGCTGTGGGGGCACATTAGGGCGCTGTAAGGCCTCTCCCCCCATCCGGTCTAAAAGAACCGGGCCTTCGACCTTGCTCATGTCAGGACGAGGTTCTCCTCCTATTCCTGACATGGCTGTGGGGGCACATTAGGGCGCTGTAAGGCCTCTCCCCCCATCCGGTCTAAAAGAACCGGGCCTTCGACCTTGTCGGGATGAGGTTTCCCTTTCATTTTTGATACAGTTTGTTTGCATTGTCCAAGGACGTATAGGTATGTGATTTTCAATTAAAATGAAGTTACCGGTAGTACATCCGCAAGTTTTTCGAGCTCCACGGTCGTGGGTGGTCCGCTCCTCCTTGAGGCCATCCGGTGATGGAGTCGATGGTTCCGATGGGAGGTCGGTCCCCAGGTTGCTCCTCCCTTCTTGGCGGTTCAGGCTGCAGAAGGGCCCTTGGCCGATCTCCTCTACCCTCGGGCCTGCGTCGGATGAACCTGTCGAGTCGACCTCGCCGAATGAGCTCCTCGATCTCATCCCGGAGCTGGATGCATTCCTCTGTGTCGTGGCCGTGGTCGCGGTGGTAGAGGTAGAATTTGTTGGGGTTGCGCTTCCCGGGGTGTGTGCGCATCCTCTCTGACCTAGGGAGCTGCTCCCTGACCTCCATCAATACCTGGGCCTTCGAGGCGTTGAGGGGGGCGTAGTTGCGGAATCTCCCTGGTGGGAAACCCCGCCGAACCCCGCGATCCGGGCTTCTCTGCCTGCGCGCCCAGGGTGGAGTATGGGCGCGCTTATGCCCAGGAGGGGATCGAGAATGCAGCCGGGCTTCCTTTGGCCTTTTTTGAATTGCGGGCTTACTCGAGTCTCCCGCTTGCCACTCCCTCGCCGTCTCTTCATCCTTCATTTTGAAGGCTTCTTCCGCTCGGGCGTATCCTTCGGCCCGGGCCAGTAAATCAGCAAAATCCCTGAGATACTTCTTCTCCAGGGAGAACAAAAGATCATTCTTCTGAAGGCCACCCTTTAGGGCGGCCATTGCGACTGATTGGTCCAAGTTCCGGACCTCCAGTGCCGCGATGTTGAAGCGGTTGATGTAGGCCCGAATGGACTCCCCTTCCCTTTGCCTGATGTTGATTAGGGACTCCGAACCCTTCCGGGGGCACTGGCTGCTGACAAAATGGGCCACAAATTGGTGGCTCATTTGATCGAAGGAAAAGATGGTACCCAGCTTCAAAGTCGAGTACCAGTTCCTCGCCGCTCCCTTCAAGGTAGACGAAAAGGCCCGGCATAAAATGGCATCAGGAGCACCGTGAAGCAGCATCATCGTCCGGAAGGCCTCCAGATGATCAACCAGGTCCGAAGTCCCGTCGTAGCTTTCGAACTGGGGAAGCTTGAAGTTTGGCGGGATCGGTTCCTGCATGATCATTTGGGAGAAGGGAGGGTCAGTACAAATATCCTCACCATAAGCGGGGGGCGCATGGCAGATTCTTCGATCCGCCGGTTCATCTCCTGGAGCCTCCGGTCCAGGAAATCCTCTCAACTTCGAGTCTCGAGGGGCCTCTGGCAGAACGGGGGCAGGGATCTTCCAGGGGTGGAGTCGTGGTCCGATTGAGGGCTCTCTACCCTCGGGTTTGTTTTCCCAGAAGGATGGGGCGGCTGGCCCAGGTGGCCCGCCCCACCGTCGGATTCTGGTATTCCGGGGATGCCCTTTCCGGGCGTGCCGATGCCTGCGGCTGCTGCTGCTGCATAGCTTGCACAGCTTCGACGAGGCCTCTGACCTGCTGTGCCAGCAGGTCAAACTGCTCCGCACCGACCGCCACCGCGGAGGAGGAGGAGGAGGTTGAGAAACAGGAGGGGAGGTCGGAGCCTGAGATCTGGTCGCGGAGGCCGTGGACCGTCGCGTGGACGCCTTGCGTGGAGGCATCAAGTATGGATCCCGTGGGGGGAAACAAGGAGTGGGTGTCGGAGGAGACGATCGAGGGTGGCTCCGTTGAACGCTCCTTTAAGAACAAGGGTACTGCGAAGACACAGGGCCCTTCCTCTAGCGCCAATCCTGTTGGTGCAAAAATCCGCTTGCGCCGGAGAAGCTGGAGTCGAGGAAGTCGCGGTCGCCGCCGGGACCTGTAAAGGAAGTCTAAACTGGAGGTGGGGTTGCTCCGGCAAGACCCTCCGACGCTCAAGTCAGTTCTCTGTCTCAACAAGAATGGAGTGCTCGAACAGAGAATTTAGCAGAGTTTTTAGATGAAAGATGAGAGCTTATTGAATAACGTATCTGGAGCCCCCTTTTATGGGCGGAGGGGGCAATAGCCTGATAGCGACATCTGTAACCGTCTGGCAGCGGGTTGCCCAGGGTCAGGCGGAGTTTGTTGTAGAGAGTAGTGGGGTGGACCCATGGCAATCATCGGGGTGTGCCACGTGGGGCCTGCCGCGGGAAGTGAAGCAGCGTCTGCTGTCGTGACTCATCTGGGGGTGGTGGAATCGCACAGGATCCACCGCAGGGAGTGGAGCAGAATCATGGCCGTTAATACAGCCTGTCAGGGAGTAATGGGGTCGCATAGGGTCCACCGCAGGGAGTGGAGCAGGATCGTAACCGTTATTGTGGCCTGGGAGTGCAGATCCGTCGGCTGAAGTTCGGCAGTGGTCGGAGCTGATGACGGAGTCTGGCTCCCGTAGGAGTCCGGGCGGAGTCCTCCTTGCGGTTAGAGTCGTGGGCAGAGCCCGGCTCCCGTAGGAGTCCAGGCGGAGTCCTCTCGGAGTTGAAGTCGCGGGCCGAGCCCGGCTCCTGTAGGAGTTCGGGTGGAGTCCTTCTGCAGTTGAAGTTGGCGATGGAGCCCGGCTCCCGTAGGAGTCCGGGCGGAGTCCTCCTGCAATTGAAATTAGGTGCAAGTCCGGTTCCCGTGAGAGTCCGGACGGATCTTACCTAATCTGTTGGTGCAAAAATTCGCTTGCGCCGGAGAAGCTGGAGTCGAGGAAGTCACGGTCGCCGCCGAGACCTGCAAAAGAAGTCTAAACCGAAGGTGGGGTTGCTCAGGCAAGACCCTCCGATGCTCAAGTCAGTTCTCTGCCTCAACAAGAATGGAGTGCTCGAACGGAGAATTTAGCAGAATTTTTAGATGAAAGATGAGAGCTTATTGAATAACGTATCTGGAGCCCCCTTTTATGGACGGAGGGGGCGATAGCCTGATAGCGACATCTGTAATCGTCTGGCAGCGGGTTGCCCAGGGTCAGGCGGAGTTTGTTGTAGAGAGTAGTGGGGTGGACCCGTGGCAATCATCGGGGTGTGCCACGTGGGGCCTACCGTGGGAAGTGGAGCAGCGTCTGCTGTCGTGACTCATCTGGGGGTGGTGGAATCGCACAGGATCCACCGCAGGGAGTGGAGCAGAATCATGGCCGTTAATACAGCCTGTCAGGGAGTAATGGGGTCGCGTAGGGTCCGCCGTAGGGAGTGGAGCAGGATCGTGGCCGTTATTATGGCCTGGGAGTGCAGATCCGTCGGCTGAAGTTCGGCAGTGGTCGGAGCTGATGACGGAGTCCGGCTCCCGTAGGAGTCCGGGCGGAGTCCTCCTTGCGGTTAGAGTCGTGGGTGGAGCCCGGCTCCCGTAGGAGTCCGGGCGGAGTCCTCTCGGAGTTGAAGTCACGGGCCGAGCCCGGCTCCTGTAGGAGTTCGGGCGGAGTCCTTCTGCAGTTGAAGTTGGTGATGGAGCCCGGCTCCCGTAGGAGTCCGGGCGGAGTCCTCCTGCAATTGAAATTAAGTGCGAAGTCCTGCTCCCGTGGGTGTCCGGACGGATCTTACCGGCGGTTGATGTTGAGGACGGAGCCCGGCTCCCGTAGGAGATCGGGCGGAGTCCACCTGTGGTTGAAGTTGTCGGCGGAGTCCGGCTCCCGTAGGAGTCCGAATGAAGTCTGTCCGCAGTCGTTGGAGTCGAGGGCGAAGCTCGGCTCCCGTAGGAGTCCGGGCGGAGTCTTCCTGCAATTAAAGTCAAAAGCAAGGTCCGACTCCCGTAGGAGTCCGGACGGGGCTTACCAGCAGTTGACGTTGAGGACGGAGCCCGGCTCCCGTAGGAGTCCGGGCGGAGTCTACTTGCGGTTGAAGTTGTCGGCGGAGTCCGGCTCCCGTAGGAGTCCGGACGAAGTCTGTCTGCAGTCGTTGGAGCCGAGGGCGAAGCCCGGCTCCCGTAGGAGTCCGGGCGATGTCTTCCTGCAATTAAAGTCAAAGGTGAGGTCCGGCTCCCGTAGGAGTCCGGACAGGGCTTACCAGCAGTTGTCGTTAAGGATGGAGCTCGGCTCCCGTAGGAGTCCGGGCGGAGTCTACTTGCGGTTGAAGTTGTCGGCGGAGTCCGGCTCCCGTAGGAGTCCGGACAAAGTCTGTCTGCAGTCGTTGGAGCCAAGGGCGAAGCCCGGCTCCCGTAGGAGTCCGGGCGAAGTCTTCCTGCAATTAAAGTCAAAGGTGAGGTCCGGCTCCCGTAGGAGTCCGGACAGGGCTTACTAGCAGCTGTCGTTAAGGACAGAGCCCGGCTCCCGTAGGAGTCCGGGCGGAGTCTACTTGCGGTTGAAGTTGTCGGTGGTGTCTGGCTCCCGTAGGAGTCCGGACGAAGTCTGTCTGCAGTCGTTGGAGCCGAGGGTGAAGCCCGACTCCCGTAGGAGTCCGGGCTGAGCTCGCAAGGGCTAATCCCGCTGAGAACTTCGACCGTGGGTATTTTGTACCCAACAAGGTCCGATTCTTCCTTTCAGATACACCATTATGCTGTGGTGTTCCTGGAGGAGTCCATTGAGAGAGAATTCCATTCTCCTCAAGATATGTCAGAAACTCATTGGAAAGGTATTCACCTCCTCGATCATATGAAAGAGTTTTAATACACTTCCCAGTTTATTTTTCTACCTCATTTCGGAATAGTTTGAACATTTCAAACGACTCCGACTTATGCTTCATTAAATAAACATACCCATACCTCGATAGATCGTCTGTGAAGGTTATGAAGTAGAAATATCCACCTCTTGCACTTGTGCTCATGGGTCCACATACATCAGAATGTACCAGACCCAAGAGTTCACTGGCTCGCTCACCTTTTCCAGTAAAAGGTGACTTGGTCATTTTGCCAAGAAGACAGGACTCACAGGTTGGAAGTGATTCACAATCACCTACTTCAAGAATTCCTTCTTGAGCCAACCTGTTTATCCTGTTCTTATTGATATGACCTAGCCTACAGTGCTAAAGGTAGACTTCTGACACATTATCTATTCTAGGGCATTTACCGGAGGTTTGAACCACATTAACAGGTTGTGATAGAAAGTAAATTCCATTATAAAGTTGTCCAATAAACATTGTAAGACCAGTCAAAATGATATTACAAACATTTTTTTTTATTAAAAATTGATAACTGTTCATGGCCAAAAGGCCTACAGAAATAATATTTAATAAAAAGCTTGGACAATAGTGACATTCACTCATAATTATATTTCAAGAATTAATTACAAGGTTCATGATTTCTAATGCTAGAACTGGAACTTTGCTTCCATCTCCAACATTCAGGAACCTCTCGCCTTCATCAAATCTCCTACTGACCTGCAGACCCTGCATCGAATTGCAAATATGATAAGGGCTTCCGGTATCCAATACCCAGGCAGTAGTATCACAAATGAAAAAGTTGCAAGGTGTTATCATATAAGTACCTTGCTTCTTCTTTGGCCTGTTCGGGTCCAGTGAGGCAATGTATAGAGGACAGTTCCTCTTCTAGTGCCCCTACTTCTTGCAAAAGAAGCACTCTGCCTGGCTCTGGTTGGGCTTGCACTTCTTGGTCTGACCCTGTGCCGACATTCCAGCATGCAGCTGTACCTTCTTATTCTTCTTCTTCTTCTTGTTCTTCTTCTCTTTCTTAAAGGGTCGACAACCAGAAGAAGACCCTCCCACAACATTCACCGACTCCTTATGGAGCTGGTGATCCTTCTCAAAGTTCTGCAGCAACCCCAACAAGCCGTGGTAGTTCACTGCAGGCTTTGTCATTCGAAAATGAGTAAGGAAGGGAAGGAAGGACTTGGGCAGAGAATTAAGGATCGCATCCTTACCGAGCTACTCGTGCAGGGAAAAACTCAGTTTACTTAGGCGCTCAATCATTTCGATCATGTACAGTACATGATCAGTGACTGAGGCTCCATCCCTCATCCGAGCATTGAAAATGGCACAACTAGTTTTGTGCCTTTCAACATCGTCAGACGTGCCAAAAGAGTCATTCAATATTTGAAGCATCTCCTGTGGCTGGGTGTTCTCGAACTTGCGACTGAACTCATCATTCATTGCCGTCAGCATTATGCACCAAACGTTGGTGCAGTCGTTGAGCCACTTCTGGTAAGTATCTCGGACCGTCCCTCTAGCATTCAGGACTGGCTTCTCAGGTGTCGGATCCGTTACTACATAAAGGATCCGCTCATGCTCAAGGATGATTTTTAATTTTCGATACCAGCTATCGAAATTAGGTCCCATGAGCTTGTCATTATCTAATAATGATCGGAGCGACAGGGTAGTGGCCATAGCTGCATAAAAAAAAAATCAGACCTATATTAGAACATAAATTATTAATACTAAAGACTTGGAATTTAGTCTAAAGTTTCTCTCAGTATTTTTACGAATTGGTAGCCTCAACCTCCAATTCGAGGAATTACTTTAATTCTTTGGTGGGTACTAGAATCCGCATAGACTACACACGAGCCCAACTTTGGTTGGTCAATCCATGTGCATCTATGGGTAAGTTCATAACCAGTTATTTCTCTAAACAACTTCTAGTAATTAATTTTGCCCCAGAACCTAATCAGTAGGCTTTGGCCTCCACTGAAAAATCTGATTAGGTCCAACCATTAACATGATTTGATTTGGTGAATCGGACCAATAAATGATCAAGCCCGACTTTGGTCGGCCAACCTAACCACCATCAGAAAGACTCAAACCAAATTATCATACTATGAATGATAATTTCATTAGTCAATAAGCACTAGGCCTTTGGGCCTCCAATGATTATTAAACTAATGGACTCATTATCACTCACTTAATGGGAGGCTATGACTTAGTTATCAATATAACTTAATCATTTTTAGGACCTAATAATTTTTTTTTGAGGATTTTATTAAAGAATAGATGAGAAGAAAATATCCAGCCAATTTCAATCCTCCCACTGACTTCACCAAGTCAGATTAAAAAGGATTTACTTAAAGCTGGCATTAGGAGCACCTAAATCAGTTAAACTGATTTACCTAATGACATGGGTGAGCCCTAATCACCAAGTGATCTAATCAAAACCTAATTCACCAGGTTGGCCAGGTAAGTGAGATCAGTGGTGGGGATAAGCCATTAACTCGTCAAAGATCGAATCACTGCGAGTAGCTCCCGCTTAAAAACCACTGGTCAAACTGCCAAACTTACCTTAGACACCATCGTTTCATTAGTTTTAGTTTGATCAACTTAGTAAATAGGGTTCCACCGCGTAGCCATGAATTAAGTCCATCTTGGTCTAGTTAAAGACATGGACCCATTCAACTACAAGGAGTCTAGAGTATCCTTGACCTAATCTAATTCAACTTTTGATTAGATTTGACCAATTACTCTAATTTAGTCCATTTCTTTAAGCTAACCTTAGGTCTAACCCAATTATGGACCTAATCCATCTAACCCATTGACCCACAAGTTTATGCAATTGTCTTAGGTCTTAATTCACAATTCTAGACCTACTAGACAATACTTAATTCTTTTAATTAAGTATTTGGGCTGATGGGTCAGAGTTTGGCATTTCGAAAATAATTTTCAAATTTGAAAGGTTTTATTTTTTGTTCACCAAATATGTTGACTTATTACACAAATATATCAGCACATTTCATAAATAGCAATCCTATTGCTAATTACATAACAGAAAATAACTCAATCAAAATAAGTCATGAATATTTCTTTCACTACTTCATCTGCATAGGATATAATCGCATCGACACCCCTATCGCCATAGAAGACCCCATCAAATGGGAAGAGAGGACCTTTAAACCCTACTTTTCTTCTATGACCGGACGGCCATGGCAACCAACCCAATTCGATTACTTGCTACTTGGATCAAGTATATCTAAATATACCAATTTTAAAATTTAAATTTCAAATTTCAAATTTTAAATTTTAAATTTTGAATTTCAAATTTCAAACAAATTTCAAATTTCAAATTTTTGAATTTCAAATTTTGAATTTCAAATTTTGAATTTTAAATTTTGAATTTCAAATTTGAAATTTCAACCAAATTTCAAATTTCAAATTTCAAATTTTTGAATTTTGAATTTCAAATTTCAAAATTCAAAATTCAAATTTTGAATTTTAAATTTTTGAATTTTGAATTTCGAACAACTTTCAAAATTTAAATTTCAAATTTTAAATTTAAACTTTTAGATCAAACTTAATCTATGCATGCAAATATATATATCATATCTAAGAACCCACTCTGATACCATTTGTGGGGAAAATTCAGTGCAGGGGTAAAATGGTAATTTTAAAATTTTTCAAATCACTATTTTACAGTAAAAATTATTAATTAATCTAATTAATTAATAAAAATTTACCCTATACTAAGATCTAAATATGATATATAGCATGCATGCATTTAAATTAGAAATTCGAATTTGAACAGTAAACACTTTACTGTAATATGTTCAGAAGACCATACCTTTGTGCGGATAGTAGATCGCCACAATCTGATCACCATCGAGAGAGTCTGATCATTGCAATATAGCCACACAGCATGTCTAGCCTCTGCGGATCGTCCACACGAAGCTCCCAGTCTGATCGACTCCTCACGAGTGCTAGCTCATTGTAGAGCCCTTTCGACGGCCGATGCTGATCAAACTTCTTCAATCGATATCTATTGATTCTTTGGATGCTCTAGATTATCAACAATGTGCTTGAGAGGATGTTGAAGATCTCCCTAAAATTTGGTGGGCTCACGACACTCATAGCTCACCTTCTCACTTCCCGAACTCCAGGTTGAAACCCTGAAGAACTCATTGAAACCCTACGCACACTTTTTCTTTTTTTTCTTTCTTTTTCTCTCGAAGGATATAGACCTTCACCTTGCACACAAGGATTCTTCACGCCCAGATTTTCTCTCCAAAATTTTTTTTGCACACGCCCCACTCTTCTCCTCCTTTTAAAACAATGTCAAACGTCTTATCCACGTGAGAGGATAAAGATGAGTAATTACACATTTGAATTCAAATCAAATTTTGAATTCAAATGAAAACCAATTTATCCTTATCCACTAAGGGTGTGAGAAGAGAAGGGTGTGGCTTAATTTGTGCATGAGTGATTTCATGAGAAACATTTTCTCGTATAATAAATGGGGCGCTAAAAGAGGATATGGTCAAGGCGCTAAGATTGGTTGCTCATTCAAATTCAAACTTTATTTTGAATTTGAATGGCCAACCAATCATCCTTATCCACTCATTTGGTGCATTAAAGTAGGGCATGAGGAGGGCTTTACATGAGGAAAAATTTATGAAAACTTCCTTCTCATGAATTCAAATGGGTGCAGTGGAAGTGAGGTGGCGCAGGGAGAATGGGTCAAGGTGGTTTCATTATTTAAACCAACTTAATTGAACCAAATAAGTTAGGCCCAATTAGACTAATTTAAACCCAACTTAATTAGGCTCAATAAAATCCTAATCAAATCAGGAATTGATTAAGCCCAACCCCTGATCAAATCAGGGACCAAACCATCTTGACGATTAGGTCAACTCTTAACCTAATCGGGTCAAATCCAACTGAATCCAATTCAATTGGACTTGATCCAAAAATAATTACTCAATCAAATTGAGTTAATTAGTGATCAAATCACTAATTAAATCTCTCATAAATATTGAGTCCAAATCCGATGGGTAATCGGGCATCAGAATTCATCGATATGTTACCCTGATCGAAGAGTCCCAAACCAGTGGGACTCTTGACCCCGGTACCCAAAATGTGTGGGACTCATGATAAGACAATCCTGATTCTCGATCACAGAGTCTCAGATACGTAGGACTCATAGTCCACGAGCATTAGGACTCTTCATCAGCCATCAGATCATATAGGAACCTCTAATGTGTGTGACCCCGTAGGTTCGAACCTAAGCCGGTAGCACAGGAATCAATTCTTGTACTAATCGAAGTGATCATCTAGCAATGGTACCCAACAACCAGATAGGTTGAATAATCGCAATCGCAACACTCAGAACCTATGTGAATATGGTTACTGTATAATTCATCCTTTTGACCTCTGTGTTTAGGATGACTCAGGGTTAAACTGTCAACCCTGATTAGATCATCCGAATCGTGCTCAACTCAAACAGTCCTGTGACTCCTCACAAAGACTACCCTAGCCAAGATTTTGCTAAATTGAAATACAACTGTACACAGCTCCTAAACTGGAGTGGTCAATCCCATCTTGACACACGCACCGACAAGTCAAGTGCTTGACTACACCCAGCAGCCTTCCGTTACTGAATTAGAAATTCAGGTAGTCTAGTGTCTAAGTGTAGTAAGTTGCTTGCAAGTCACCATGACAGTCTCAGATCGGAGGGACATTTATACCCATATTCTATCGGAGTAAATCTTGACAGCAGAAATAGCTCCAGAGTCGGTCACGTTCAGTGCAGATGTACCCTTACATCTCACCTGTATGCCATACCAGTGTCTCCACACTCATTGGTTAAGAGGACAACCAACCTATATGGCACACAATGACCTATGCTTGATAAACATTGTCGTCCTTGATAACAACGTATCATTTGGTCGCGAACAGATTTAAGGACTAAACGACAAATCCTCCTTTGTCGAGTCTAAATAGTCCTAAGACTTCACCACAATATAGGAGTTTATTAGAAGATGAAATATTTTGTGATGAAAAATACCAAAATAATTTTTATTAATTCATAATTCATGTACATATACAAAAATGAGCACAACCGTCAACAAGCTGACGATTGGCTTTGGGACACTATTCCCAACAGTTCAAAAGAAAATGGGGCACAAACGAAAAGGTGGAGATCTGTAAAGCCCGTCTGGTTGTCAAGGGACATCGCCAACGTTATGGTATTGACTATGATGAGATATTTTTCCTGTGGCAATGCTCAAATACATTCAGATAATGCTTGCAATAGCTGCCCATCTGGATTATGAGATCTGACAAATGGATGTAAAGACAGCTTTTCTGAATGGAGAGCTAATCGAAGAGGTGTATATGATACAACTTGAGGGGTTTACATCCATAGATGGGTCCAAGGTGTGCAAGCTGAAGGAGGA
The DNA here is from genome assembly GCF_000442705.2 of Elaeis guineensis. Lineage (NCBI taxonomy): Eukaryota > Viridiplantae > Streptophyta > Magnoliopsida > Arecales > Arecaceae > Elaeis > Elaeis guineensis. Next base: position 110,305,338 of record NC_025996.2, read on the forward strand.
AAACTGCTTTTCCTCGTAGGATCTTCCAGATTTCATCAAATCTGGGGTGGAATGATTTTTTTAAAAAAAAATTATCCTACATATTTCAGATCTAATTCTCTAGATCTAATTTTATTATCTGATATTTACAATCTAAAATTAAATCTAAAACTATGATGGAAGAAGAAGTACCTCAAGGATAATCTGATTACCCTGTAGATGATCTCTGCACAGCCCGAGGTTCTAATGTAGCCATGCAAGTGCCTAGCCTCTACTGTATCCACTCAGGAAGGATCTAGAACATCTTCTCCTTGCAAATCTATGCTCCAAAAATCAGATCTAAATCTGATTAGGAAGTACTTCAGAACTCCTTCTGAAGTTGGAGCAACAGCCTGTCGAAGATGTCCTGCAGCCTTCTGTTCCAGGCATCACCACGCCTTGGATCTCTGCCAGATGGATGTCCAACTTTTTGGACGTGAAGAGAGGAGAAAGGAGAGCAGGAAGGATATGGATAAGAGAATAGGGGGTAGTAGCTATTGGGTTTTGTGCATAAAATAATTTTTTCCATGAAACCCTAGGTGCAGCAGGGTTTATATAGACCCTGTATGCTGCGCAGTGCCACATCATTCAACCAATCAAAAAATTCCAATAAATTTTGGAAAAATTTTGATTAGTGGAGTGATGTCATCTGATCACATCAGACAAAAACCCCACCCTCTCTTTTAAGTTGGCACCAACAATGGATAAGCTCAAACAAGGTGGCGCCAAAGAGTCCATGTTTATCAGGACTCTTTGGTTCTTATCCATTTGGGGCGCCCACTTAAATCCAATTAGATTCATGCCATAATCTGATTATGGCACCCAATTCAATTAGGTTTAGATATGTGGACACTCCACAAAAATCCTCCAATGAGCCCTCTTCAGTTTAAGACCCATATGTCAACTTTTGACAGATGTCCTAAAATGAAATTGGCAGGTGCTAGGAATTAGCAGGTGTTGTCTTAAATTCATCTCATGAATTAAGAAAAGCCTTTTCTAAGCTGAACAAGCTTTATTTAGACTGAGAAAAATCTTTCTAAGATTCTCTAGATAAGTCAAATCACATTTGGCTCAGTAGAGATAGAAAAGATTACACGAGGAGAAAGTTAGGCTCAATCGTGTGCTAGCATGATTTCCTTGAACCTAATTGGATCTTATCCAAATCAATTGGGTTAGCCCAATTGATGACATCCAGACCCTAATCCTTATTTGTGTGACCTAGTTAGGTTCAATTTATATGGTAATGAGACATGTCATGATCTCATCATCGATATCATCGAAACTCCTTTCGATGGATCAGAACTCTTCTGATTCAGACAATTAGAATGATCGATCATCAATATCATTCTAATTGCTTCCAAAATCCACCAGTGACACCTAGCAGTATGTGGTGGCAATCCATCAGAACTAAAAATGAACCTCTCGATACAGCTACCTGTGTGATTGAGTTCCTCTATCATGAGTCCCGACTGAATTAGAGTTAAGGTGAACTCGTCAAACCCAACATTAGTCATATGAATGAATCGATCGATCCGAGTCTGATGTAAAACCCCAATGAAAAACTCTTTTTCATTATTTCACTCTGCCATGGCTATGGGCTTAAGGACTCGATCTTTCGATCATCATAGGACTACTCTTCTCATCTACCAAAGTTGATAGATCTCATCTTGGTGCGACCTAGTTCCTACAATGAATATGCTACAGCCAACATACACCTCAGGATTTCAAATGGCTAGGAGATCAAGTTATGGTGTAGTCAAACTATAACACACTCAAGGTGAACTGTCGATGCACCTCAGGTCAAAGAACTAGACACACAACTACAGCATCGAGCTAGTCATCGATAAGAAGGTAGACTTTCTTATGACTGCTCGAGGTGGTCACGCTCAGTACTCTCATTCTCAACGAATACCTATACTCTCACTCTGGTGTCTTCACATCGTAGACTCAAGACACATCTATCCTAAGAAAGCGATCGTACACCAACCTTCTGGATCGATCACCATCCTCGTGATGATCCTATGGTCAGGAGCTATTTATGAGTTAGTTATGTAAATTCATACCTTAAATTTTCAACTTTTGAAAATATGAATTTACATTCCTACTAACTCAAAGGATGTATCACAGACACAATGTATACAATGTGATAGAAGAATAATCTTTTTATTCATTTATAGTCAAAATTATAAATTTGCCCTTAGATCTGTACAGGAATGTGTCAGTCGATCTGGCATCTAGGGCACACATCTAACGCAAGCTTCAAAGATCCATTTATGGATTGAAGCAAGCTTCTTGGAGTTGGAACATGCATTTTGATAAGGTGATCAAAACGTATGACTTCGTTAAGAATGGAGAAGAGCCCTGCATCTATAAGTGGACAAATGGTCCAATTGTGGTATTCCTTGTCTTGTACGTGGATGACATTCTCTTAATCAGGAATGACATCCCTGCACTATAGAAAATAAAAGTTTGGTTGTCATCGTAGTTCTCCATGAAGAACTTGGGTGAAGCATCCTACATCCCAGGGATGAAGATCTATTGGGATAGATCTAAAAAGATGCTTGGATTATCCTAGTCCACGTACATAGACACTGTGCTGAAGGGCTATCTACCGATAGGCCATGGAATTTCTCTCTCTAAAAAGGATTGTCCGATAACCATTGAAGAGAGAGAGCATATGAGTAGAGTCCCATATGCTTTGACCGTGGGATCTATCATGTACGCCATGACATGTACAAGACCAGATGTGGCATACTCACTAGAAGTAGTGAGTAGATACCAATCTGATCCTGGAGAAAACCACTAAAAAGTGGTTAAAGCTATCCTTAAGTATTTGTGAAATACTAAGGACCAATGGTTGGTTTATGGTGAGTCAGATCTGAAACTTGTGGGGTTCACAGACTCCAGCTTTCAGTCCGACCATGATGATAGCAGAAGCATGTCGGGTTACATCTTTACTCTAAATGGTGGAGCTATCTGCTAGAAGAGTTTCAAGCAGCATACTGTGGCAGACTCTGTTTGTGAAACAAGTACATCGTATAATCAGATGCCATGAAGGAAGATGTGTGGCTAAGAAAATTCATCACCGAGCTCGGAGTAGCATCCACCCTCAATGGTCCGGTCCTGCTTTACTGTGAGAGCACTGGTAACATAGCTCAGGTGAAGGAACCCAAAGCACACCAACGGACGAAGTATATTTTGCATCACTTCCACCTGATCTGAAAGATCGTGGATCGAGGTGACGTCGATCTTCAAAAGATCGATGAAAAAAAGAATCTGGCTGACCCCTTCACTAAAGCCCTGGCAATAAAGGAGTTCGACAACCACAAGTCGAAGATGGGTATTATATACTGTGCCGAGTGACTTTAGGACAAGTGGGAGGTGTTGGAAAATATGTTCCAAAAGTCAATCGTCAAGCTATTGACGGTTGAGCAATCAAGTATTGTAATTGATTTGTTAATAAATAAAATATATTTTTGATATTATTATCGTAAGCTTTCATCTACTAATGAACTCCATTGTTATGATGAAGTCCTTAGGACTATCTAAGTTCGATAAAGAGAGGATTTATCAATTAGTCCTTAAAATTGTTCATGATCAAATGATAGGCTGTTAATAAGGACAACAGCTTCTATCGAGCTTAGGTTGCTGTAGGGCATATGGGTTGGTTGTCCTCTTAACCAAGGAGCGTAGAGACACTGGCATGACATACAGGTGAGATGTAAGGGTACATTATCATTGAACGTGACCAACTCCAGAGCATTCTACTGTCGAGAATGACTCTAATGGGATATAGGTATAAATGTCCCTTAGACCTGAGATTACCTCAGTGACTTGCAAGCAACTCACTGTGCTTTGGTACTGGACTAACTGAATTTCTAATTCAGTGATGGAAGGCTTTGGGTATAGTCAAGTACTTGCGAAGTCAGAGTATGATCGAGATGGGATTGACCACTCTAAGAGTTGGAGAAGAATGAGTCACTGTATTTCAATTTATCAAAATCTTAACCAGGATAATCCATCAAATGGATTTAATATTTTGAAATACAATGTGGACAACCTGATCAGATTTGACAGTTGAACTCTAAGGTGTCCTATGATCATTTTGGTCAAAGAAATAAATTATATAGAAATTATATCCACATGGGTTCTAAGGATGTTGTTCTACACATTCGACCTATCCGATCGTCGGGTACCATTGCTAGATGGTCACTTCGATTGGTATAGAAATTTATTTCTATGCTACCGGCTTAGGTTTGGACCTATGAGGTCACACACATTAGAGTTCATGATCTGATATGATGGTTGATCAATGATTAAGAATCATTCCAGGGTTAAATGATCGATACGATTGACATTTAACCTAGTGCAAGTGTTGCAGGAGGATCGATTAGCAATTTGATTGCTAATTGGCTTAATTTGATTAAGCCAATGGGCTAAGATTAAGTATAATTGAATATAATTTAATTAAATTTAGTTTGGGCTTGATTGGATCAAGTTCAATTGATTTATTGGATAAGCCAAGTGCAAGGAAAAAACTAGTCCTAGTTCAATTAGGACTTGGATCAACTAATTTCTAATTTGATTAAAAAATTAAATCAGATTTAAATCTAATTTAATCTGATTAAATTAGATTTTTAATTAGGTTAAGACCTATTTTAATTGGGTTGATCTAATTTTGGTTTGATTTGGTTTGAGAAACCAAATTAAAATAAGTCATAAGATAGAATCCTAGTAAGACTAGGATTCCACCTTGTGCCACATAAGCCCCCACCATGCCCTCTCTCTTATTCTGTGCCAATCTCCTCTTATTTTATGTGACAAGAGCCCTCTCCCAGGTCTTTCCCATGTCCAAAAGGTTTCCTCTCTTCTTTCATACATGGAAAGTGGTTGTGGATCAAATCAAAGTAGGAATAAGTTTAGATTTCAAATTCTATGAGATAGAGTTTTAGAAATCCAAAACTCTTTCCTTTTTGAACCAAAATTATTTGGATTTTTTTTGAGATTTATCAGACTTTTAGGGCACACATTGTGCACCCTTTGCTGGTGGTCTATGCATAAAAAAAAATAAGGAGGCACCCAAGAGTTGGGCACCCCTTATCTTGCCATGTTTGGATAAGCCTTGACTAGGTATTTGACCTAGACAATGACTCTATCATATCTCTCTCTATAAAATGAGTTTCTTTATGAAAGTTTTGATAAACACAGAAATTTAAGAGACCTTTGAGGCATCCAAAAATCAAAGAGAAAGACCTTTGGGTCATGGAGATATAATAGACACAAGACAGGGTGTCTAGGAGAGAGTATTCTAAGGTTGTTAGTTTCATCTCTTTCCTTCCTCCATCTTGAGTTTTCTAAGAGCGTCTCAGATCTAAAACTCCTCCTTCTACTTTTCATCTTTGGAAGAGCCCAAATCAAGAAGAAGAAGGTACCTGATCAACCATCGAAGAAGGATCAGTGTAGTACTAGCATATTGTGCTGATTTCTTGAAGCAGAATTTCTGATCGAGATTCATGGGCTTGTGTGGATGACTCCTAGAGACTGGATGTGTGTGCGGTTTGCAACATCATCCTCAAGCTCGGATCAGCAAGATTAGAACGTCTAACTTGCAAGGTAATAGATCTGATCTATTATTTAATACATACATTAGATGCAATATAGAAACATGTTGATATGATCAACATGTAGTTCATGCTCTATATATTTTAATTTTTGATTTAATGCTATGTAACAATCATGTAATAGAATCTTAAATCTAGAGATTCTCTGATTTTAAAAAATAAATTTTGATTTATTTTAATCTTCCACTGCCTGATCTTGAAAAAGTTTCAAGATCTAACCCTGAAATCCTAGATCTGGTTCCTTCAATTATTACATGACATTAAATCAAAAATTAAAATATAAAGAGCAAGAACTACATATTGATCATATCAACATATTTCTATACTACATCTAATGTATGTAAAATATAATAGATCAGATCTATTATCATGCAAGTTAGACATTCTAACTTTGCTGATCCAGGCTTGAGGATGATATTGCGAGCCGCACACATGTTCATCCTCTAGGAGTCATCCACATGAGTCCACGAATCACGATCAGAAGTCCTGGTCTAGGAAATCAGCACAGTATGCTAGTACTATGCTGATCCTTCCTTCCGATGATCGATCAGATGTCTCTTTCTTCTTAATTTGGACTCTTTCAAAGATGAAAAGTAAGAGAAGGAGTTTTAGATGAGACACTCTCAGAAAACTTACAGATGGAGGAAGCGAAAAGATGAACCCAGCAACTCTAGAAGAAGACCCTCTTCTTCTTCTCTTCGATCTAACCCAGACATCTAGTTTTGTATCTATTAGATCTCCACACCCCAAGACTCTTTCTCCTTGATTTTTGGATGCTCCAAAGGTCTCTCAATGATCTATGTTTCAAAAAAATTTCATGAAGAAATTTATTTTAAATAGAGAGATATGAAGAGTCCTTGTCTAGATCAAATACCTAGTCAAGGATTATCCAAACAAGGCAAGACAAGGGGTGCCCAACTCTTGGGCGTCCCCTCCTTTTTCTACTGTAGACTATTAGTAAAGGGTGCATATTATGTGCCATAAAATCCATAAAAATATCAAAAAAAAATTAGGTAAAATTAGTGTCATAAGGAAAGAGTTTTGATTTTCTAAAACTCTATCTCATAGAATTTAAAATCCAAACTAATTCCTACTTTGACTTGATCCACAACCACATTTCATATAAGAGAGAAAGAGAGAAAAGTTTTGGGCATGTGTGAAGACCTGGGAGAAAGGCTTTTGTCATACAAAATAAGAGAGAGTGGGCATGGGATAAGAGAGAGTGGGCGTGGGGGCTATGGTGGCGCAAGGTGGAATCCAAGTCTTACTAGGATTCAATCTATGACTTGTTCAAATTTGGTTTCTCAAATCAAATCAAATCAAAATTAAATTAATCTAATTAAAATAGGTCTTAATCCAATTAAAAATATAATTTAATCAATTTAAATTAAATTTAACTCTGATTTAATTTTTTAATCAAATTAGAAATTAGGTTGACCCAAGTCCTATTTGAACTTGGACTAGTTTTTTCTTGCACTTGGCTTATCCAATAAACCAATTAGACTTGATCCAATCAAGCCCAAATTAAATTTAGTTAAATTATATTTAATTAGACTTAATCTCAGTCCTTTGGCTTAATCAAATTAAGTCAATTAACAATTGAATTGCTAATCGATCCTCCTGCAACACTTGCATTAGGTTAAATGTCAATCGTATTGATCGTTTAACCCTAGAACGATTCTTAATTATTGATCAACCATTCGATCAGATCGTGAACTCTAATGTGTGTGATCTCATAGGTTCAAATCTAAGCTAGTAGGATAGGAATAAATTTTTGTACCAATCGAAGTGACCATCTAGCAATGGTACCCAACGGTCGGATAGGTCAAATGTGTAGAACAACATCCTTAGAACCCATGTGGATATAGTTTTCATATAATTCATCCCCTTGACCAAAATACTCATAGGACATCTCAGAGTTCAACTGTCAACTCTGATCTGGTTGTCCATATTGTATTTTAAAATATCAAATCCATCTGATGGATTATCCTGGCCAAGGTTTTGCTAAATTGAAATACAGTGACTCATTCTTCTCCAACTCTTGGAGTGATCAATTCCATCTTGATCACACTCTGACTTTGTAAGTACTTGACTGTGCCTAGAAGCCTTCCATCACTGAATTAAAAATTTAGTTAGTCCAGTACCAAAGCATAGTGAGTTACTTGTAAGTCACTGAGGCGATCTCAGATTTAAAGGACACTTATACCTATATCCATCAGAGACATTCTTGACAGCAGAATGCTCTGGAGTTGGTCATGTTCAATGATGATGTACCCTTACATCTCACCTGTATGCCATACCAGTATCTTCACACTCCTTGGTTAAGAGGATAACCAACCATATGGCCTACAGTGACCTATGCTCAATAGAAGCTGTCGTCCTTATTAATAACCTATCATTTGGTCGTGAATAGTTTTAAGGACTGATAGATAAATTCTCTCTTTATCGAACCTAAATAGTCCTAAGAACTTCATCACAACAACGGAGTTCATTAGAAGATGAAAACTTATGATAAAAAATATGAAAAATATATTTTATTTATTAATAAATCAATTACAATACAAGGTTGCTCAACCGTCAATAGGTTGACGATTGACTTTTGAGACATATTTTCCAACACTGCCATCCGATCGGGACTCATGATAGAGGGACTGTATCATACGTTAACTGCACCTAGAGGTTCATCACCTTTTATTCTGCTAGGTTGTCACTACATACTGCTAGGTATCACTGATGGATTTTGAGACCCACGAGCATCATCTTGATGATCGATGATCCTTGATGGGCAGAGTTAGAACGGTTCCAATCTATTAAAAAGAGTTTCAATGATATTATGATAGAGATCATAATATATCTCACTATCAGACAGAATAGAACCTATGGGGTCACATACAAAAGAGGCTTTTGACTGATTAGATAGTTGAATTATGATTATGAATCGAGACAGAATTTGATTACCAATTTGATTGATGATTGATCCAATGCAAAAGTTGCAATCAAGTAACTCGCTAAAAAGTTAGTGAGTTATAAGAGGATTAATTAATAATTGAATTACTAATTAGCTCAATTTGATTGAGATATGGGGTTTGCATCAAGTTTAATTAAATTGGATTTAGTTTTACTTGATATTGGCTTAATTTGAACAAACTTGATTGGATTATGAGATAACCAAATTGCATGGAAGAATGATTCCTAATTGAATTAAGATTTAGGTTTGACTCAATTTCTAATTAGATTATGATCTAAACAAAAATATTTAAATTCCTATTTAGACTAGAAATTTTTATTTTCATGGGTGCACCAAATCTTAATTGGATTAGGATTAAATTGAGTTTGACTCAAGCACCAAGTGAGAGTCCAAAAGGACTAGGACTCCTTCTCTAATTAGGTGATACTTAATCTAAATAGTTTGAGCTCCAAATTAGATTTAAATTTTTATCTATTTAGATTTAATTAGATCCTAATATTATTAGGATTGGTTGGGATTTAAAATGATTTAAATCAGCCACCTAAAAGAAGAGTCCTAATTGGATGAAACTCCTCCCTTCCATGTACCAAAACAGCCCCACGCCCAAACCAGATTTGTACGCCATCCTTCCTCTCTTTTTTAGCATGTAATAACCTTTCTTAAACCTCTCTTTTCTATGGAAAATCTGGGTGCAAAACTTGGTGGTGGGCGGCACAAAAAAAAAATCTTAGAGTCCTAAGGAGTTTGGACTCTAATCTCCTACCCAAATTCAAACTCCCTTTCTATTTAAACCAAGCACCAAGAGAGGGCAGTAACTAACCAAATAGAGATCAGGTTTCGATGCCCAAAAGAGAGAACTTTGTGCATGGAAAATCAAGGGAAAAAGAGGGACGACGTGAAGGCCATGGGCGTGAGGTAAGTTCATGGTTATCCCTTCTTTCTTATAACAACAAGAGATGGTTGTTAGGACATCTCCTCTTTTCTCTTTTGTCCATGTTTGGACATAGGTGTCTCCTCATTTCTTTATTCAAAAGTTAGACAAAAATTCTACATCTCTATTGTAGAGATTTGATGCATGGATTTTAAAAAAGAAGAGAAGAAAGGATTCTTCTCATGATCTCTAGCATAGAGATCAACATCCTCCTATGTTCTTCTTCTTCTCTAAGAGTATCTTGAGAGAAAAGAAGATTTTCAACTATCAAGATACGATCTCTATAAGAGAGCTAGCATCTCAGTGAGATCCAAAGACTTCTGATCAGATCAGAGTTTTATGTGGATATTTGTAGAGGCCAGACACTTTTATGGCTACAAGAGACCTTCGGAAGACATCCATGATCATCAGATCGCGGTGTAGGTTGATCCATACCAAGGTATGTTCTCTATTTATTTTTTTCTATTGGATTTCTATATCTGAATCCTATCTCACATATGATGATCCTGTTTATAGTTTTAAGTTTTGAGCTTATGCATACTTAGATTAAATTAGATTTAATCTAAAATTTTTAAAATTCTGCTGCATACTCATTTTGAAAAATATTGCATGCATGAAACCATGAAACTCCAACACACATATCTCATATATGAATTATAAATCATATCAAATTAATTTTTAGATTTATGTATGCATCTTTATACCACATAAATATGAATTAGAAACTGTTCTAGAATAAAATTTAGATCTATGCATGCTTTCACATATCAACTGTATGACCTAAAAATTAAATCTAAAATAAATTTTAAATTCAAAGCAATCATCTATACATCTCATGTATCAAGAAAAATTAGATTTTGAAACTTTTTTCAAAATATGTATGTCAATTTTATGCATATAAAATCCATGGCTCTGATACCATTATTGGAATTTTATATCGAAGCATGCATATATGTTTCAAAAAAAAAATTCTAAACAATACAGCAGAATAAAAGATTAAAATACCTTTTAATCTATATTATGCATACATAAATTCTAAAATACTAGGATCTACTTCATATGCTGAAATTGAGTACATACTGCATTTTATACTGAAATTGAATATGTGATCAGATCACATACCTGTTTTGCAAATTCTTTCTTCAAATATGAATCTAGAAGAGAGTAAGTTCTCTCTTAGCCATGCAAGTACCTGACTTCTATGGGTATCTGAAGGAGGAGAAATATTTTCTCCGCGTAGGATCTTCCAAATTTCATCAAATCTAGGGCGGAATGATTTTTTAAAAAAATTTATCCTACATATTTTAGATCTAATTCTCTAGATCTAATTTTATTATCTGATATTTAAAATCTAAAATTAAATCTAAAACTATGATAAAAAAAGAAATACCTCAAGGGTAATCTGATTACCCTATAGATGATCTCTGCACAGCCCGAGGTTCTGATGTAGCCATGCAAGCGCCTGGCCTCTACCGATATCCACTCGGGCAGGATCTAGAATGTCTTCTCCTTGTAAATCTATGCTCCAAAAATTATATCTAAATCTGATTAGAAAGTACTTCAGAACTCCTTCTGAAGTTGGAGCAGCAGCCTGTCAAAGATGTCATGCAGCCTTCTGTTCCAGGCGACACCACGCCTTAGATCTCTGCCAGATGGACGTCCAACTTTTTGGATGTGAAGAGGGGAGGAAAGAGAGTAGGGAGGACATGGAGAAGAGGGTAGGGGGTGGCAGCTATTGGTTCTGTGCATAAAATAATTTCTTCCAATGAGCCCTCTTCAGTTTAAGACCCATATGTCAACTTTTGACAGATGTCCTAAAATGAAATTGGCAGGTGCTAGGAATTAATAGGTGTTGTCTTAAATTCATCTCATGAATTAAGACAAGCCTTTTCTAAGCTGGACAATCTTCATTTAGACTGAGAGAAATCTTCCTAAGATTCTTTGGATGAGTCAAATCATATTTGGCTCAGTAGAGACAGAAAAGATTACACGAGGAGAAAGTTAGGCTCAATCGTGTGCTAGCATGATTTCCTTGAACCTAATTGGATCTTATCCAAATCAATTGAGCTAGCTCAATTGATGACATCCAGACCCTTACCCTTGTTTGTGTGATCCAGTTAGGTTCAATTCCATATAGTAATGAGACATATCGTGATCTCATCATCGACATCATCGAAACTCCTTTCGATGGATCAGAACTCTTCTGATTCAGATAATTAGAATGATCGATCATCAATATCATTCTAATTGCTCCCAAAATCCATCAGTGATACCTAGCAGTATGTGGTGGCAATCCATCAAAACTGAAAATGAACCTCTCGATGCAGCTACCTGTGTGATTCAGTTCCTCTATCATGAGTCCCGACTGAATTAGGGTTAAGGTGAACTTGTCAAACCCAACATCAGTCATATGAATTAATCAATCGATCCGAGTCTGATGTGAAACCTTAATGGAAAACTCTTTTTTATTATTTCACTCTACCATGGCCATGGGTTTAAGGACTCAATCTTTCGATCACCATAGGACTACTCCTCTCATCTATCGAGGTTGATAGATCCCATCTTGGTGCGACCTAGTTCCTACAATGAATATGCTATAGCCAACATACACCTCAGGGTTCTGAATGGCTAGAAGATCGAGTTACGGTATAGTCAAACTATAACACACTCAAGATGAACTATCGATGCATCTCAGGTCAAAAAACTAGACACACAACTGCAGCATCGAGCTAGTCATCGACGAGAAGGTAGACTTCGTTATGACTGCTCGAAGTGGTCATGCTCAGTACTCTTGTTCTCAACAAATATCTGTACTCTCACTCTGGTGTCTCCACATCATAGACTCAAGATACATCTACCTAAGAAAGCGATCGTACACCAACCTTTCGGATCGATCACCATCCTCGTGATGATCCTATGGTCAGGAGCTGTTTATGAGTTAGTTATGTAAATTCATGCCTTAAATTTTCAAGTCTTGAAAATATGAATTTACATTCTCACTAACTCAAAAGATGTATCACAGACACAATGTACATAATGTGATAGAAGAATAACCCTTTTATTCATTTATAGTTAAAATTATAAATTTGTCCTTAGATCTGTACAGGAATGTGTCAGCCGATCTGGCATCTAGGGCACACATCTAACAAACTCCCACGACCTAATGTCAATGGGCTACATATCTAAGTCCCATCTTCTCAAGCTGGGCTTCGATCTTCTGTTGGCCCAATGGCTTAGTCAGTGGGTCTGTCACATTATCTGTGGAGTCGACTCTCTTGACCTCGACATAACCCTTTTCGTGGTAATCACGGATCAGATGGAATTACCGCTCGATGTGCTTGGACTTCTGGTGAGATCTTGGCTCCTTAGCTAGGGCTATGGCACCATTATTATTACAGTAAAGAGGTATGGCATCCGATGACATCACTCCAAGCTCTGCGGCAAATTTTTTGTACCAGAATACCTCCTTCGCAGCTTTCGATGCCCGATAATGTACTCTGCCTCCATGGTGGAATCAGTAATCACCGACTGCTTGGAACTCTTTCAACTAACTGCACCACCATTATAAATGAACAGACTTTCAGATGTCGACTTTCGATCATCTATATCAGACATAAAGTCGAGTCTATATATCTCTGAATCTGGAGTTCTGTATTCTCAAAGACTAGAAACATATCCTTAGTCCTTCTCAAGTACTTAATGATACATTTCACAGAAGTCCAGTGCTCTTCACTTGGATTTGACTGATATCTGCTTGTGAGACTCACAGCATGGGCTATATCAGGTCGTGTACATAGCATGGCATACATGAGGCTCTCTATTGCCGAAGCATAAGGGATCTTGCTCATGCATTCAATCTCCTCAGGTGTGCTAGGGCACATCTTCTTGGAGAGATGAATGCCATGTCTAAAAGATAATAAACCTCTTTTGGAGTTTTTCATGCTAAACCTTTTTAGCACCTCCTCTATCTACATCTTCTATGAAAGTCCGAGCATCCTATTTGGTCTATCTCTATAGACCTTAATACCCAGTATAAAGGATGTCTCTCCTAGATCTTTCATAGAGAACTCCTTAGACAACCATACTTTGACTGAGGTCAACATGAGAATGTCATTCCCAATTAGGAGGATGTCATCTACGTACAATACGAGAAAGACAACTGCACTCCCACTGATCTTTTTGAACACACATGATTCCTCCTCATTCTTGATGAAACCAAACATTTTGATGACATCATTGAAACGAGTATTCTAACTCTGAGATGCTTGCTTAAGTCCATAAATGGACCTTTACAGCTTGCAGATCTTGTGATCATCATCACTGGATGTGAAACCAAGTGGCTGTTCCATATAGATATCTTCCTCAAGATGTCTATTTAAGAATGCCATTTTCACATCCATCTGTCATATTTTATAATCGAAATAGGCTGCAACAGCAAGCAATGTGCGGATGGATTTTAGCATGGCTACGGACGAAAAGGTATCCTGATAGTCAACGCCTTCACGCTGACTATAATCTTTTGCTACAAGCCTAGCCTTGAATGTCTCTACATTCCTATCTACACCTATCTTTCTCTTGAAGATCCATTTACACCCAATAGGTACAATACCTTCAGGTGGATCTACCAAGGTCCAGACTTGGTTTGAGTGCATCGAATCAATTTCTGATCTCATTGCCTCTAACCATTTCTCGAAGTCGATATCTAATATCACCTCATCATAGGTCTTGGGGTCATCACCATGAGCCCCATTTTTCGTGAGGAACATTTCTTCTACTTCCTCTTGTATGGTACCTAAGTACCTTTCAGGAGGATGGAAAATTCTAGTCGATCTATGAGGTAGAAGAAGTTATGTTAGGACTGATTCTGATTGATTAGGTTCCTCAGGTTCTTTAGCTCGTTGCTCTTGAGAGACATTCTCCTTGAGCTTAATTATTCTTCTGATGCCACCATCTTGAATAAACTATTTTTCAAGAAAAATAGCATTTCGACTCACAATCACATTGTGATCTTCTAGAATATAGAAATAGTATCCTAATGACTCTTTAGGATATCCTATGAATCGAGCTCTAAAAGACCTGAACTCTAACTTGTCCGCCTGCTGTCTCTTAACATGAGCCGGACAACTCCAAATTCTGAGATGATTCAGACTTGGCTTCTTACCATGCCATATCTCATATGGTGTGGTAGGAATGATTTTAGAGGAAACCCTATTCAATACATAAATTACTATCATGAGACAATATCTCCAAAAAAATTCGGAGAGGTCCGTGAAGCTCATCATGGAACGGACCATATCTAATAGGTTCGATTTCTCCATTCTGAAACTCCATTGAGTTGAGGCATTCCAGGTGGAGTCCATTGAGAGACTATATCATTATCCTTAAGATAGTCTAGGAACTCCCGACTAAGGTATTCACCTCCTCGATCTGATTGAAGAACCTTAATGGGCTTTTCAATTTATTTTTCTACCTCATGTCTGAATCCTTTGAACCTTTCAAAGGCTTCAGACTTGTGTTTCATTAGGAATATATACCCATACCTAGACATATCATCGGTAAAGATAATGAAGTAGATATAGTTGCCTCTAGCCGATACATCAAATGGGCCGCACACATCTATATGTACTAGGGCAAGTAGGTCTGTGGCCCTTTTCCCATGTCCCACAAAAGGAAGCTTGATCATTTTGCCTTGAAGGCATGATTCACAAACTAGATATGACTCGAAAGTCAACGGACTCAATAGCTCAAATTTTTTCAATTTGTTAACCCTATCTTCTGCTATATGACCTAGCCTTAGGTACCACAGATACTTATCATTTAGACTATCTCTAGACCTTTTAATTCCTATGGCATTCATATTTTGCTCAATATAAAATACAGATACATCAATATGTAGCTGATAGAGACCGTTAATAAGAAAACCATCTGCAACTTTATTATTTTCATAAAAAATATTACAATGATCCTTATGAAAGCTAATCACATAGCCTTCTTGTGCTAAACATGAAACAGAAATCAAATTCTTGCTTGCTGTAGGCACATAATAACAGTCTCTAAGAAATAAATCTAATCCTAATGGTAATCACAGAGGGTAGGTTCCCACGACCACGACAGTAACTTTTGCTCTGTTCTCGATGCCTAGGATCATCACCCCATCCCTCAGCCTCCTGCTCTCCTCAAGACCCTACATAGAAGTACACAAATGAGCACTAGAACCAGAGTCAAGCACCCAACTGGATGCAGAAGAAACCATAAGATTAGACTCTAAAATGAGCATATCTCCAGAAGGACCATCCTTCTTGTTCTTTAAGGTGGCCAGGTACTGAGGACAGTTCCGCTTCCTCTTCTTCCCATCCACCTTCTGCTTCTTCGCAGACTTCTTTTTCTTTCTAAAAGACTTTCTCTTGGAAGAAATCCACTCCACAGTAAGAACTGAGCCTTTTGAACCCTTCATGGAAAGCTCAGCTGTAACCAGCATATTTATTAACTCGGCCAAGGTACACTGCATCTTATGCATATGAAAGTTCATGATGAACTGACCATATGCATCGGACAAGGACTGAAGGATCACATCAATCTAAAATCCTTATCGAAGATGATATCGAGCTTCTCAAGCTCCTCAAGATCCTTGATCAATGTCAAACAATGATCTTGGACTGACTGCCCATCACACATCTTGGCCTTAAAAAGTCTTTGACAGAATTGATACTTAGCTGTGCGACTCTGTTCACCGAACAACTCTTGTAAGTGAGCCAACATTTAGCGGGTAGTCAAAATATTCTCATGTTGGCGCTGCAAGTCATCAGATATTGCACCCAACATGTAGTACCTTGCTTTGTTATCATCATCCGTCCACTTTTCCAAAGACACTCTCTGTTCAGCAGTTGGACGTGCTGGTATGGCAAGTGGGTCCTAGTCCAAAACATGAGTCAATTTTTTGAAACTCAAAATAATTCTGTAGTTCCTCAACCAGTCTTTGAAATTGGGTCCAGTCAGTCTATGGGTGTCTAGAATTTTGGTTAGGGGGTTTGAGGCAGACATGTTTCCTATAGAGAGTCAAAAGTTTCTAGTTAGATTTTGTAATCAGACTCAATCAATTTATTTAAGATTTTTATTTTTAAATAAATTAGACTCTCACTATTTTCTCAGATCCCTATACTCCCTAGGTAGAGATGTGAAAATCTCCGTGATCAGTGATTTTTAGTAGGTGGTGCGGTCTCACCGACTGGCTCACCACCTCACCTAACAGTTATTGGTGATGGGTCAACCGATAAGTGGACAACTCTTGTCCAATGATTCTCTAATCATGGTGCATCCAAAACTTGGTCTCTAATTCATGAAGCTCACCGTGTCTGGGATATTGCTCCAATTCTTAGTTAAGTCATACCCACCATTTGCACGAACTAGATTCCTGATTGGGTCCCTCACCGTATCCGAAATATTGAGCCCAACCCATCCTCTAATCCATAGCATCCAATGCTAATGGACATGGTTGCATCTTCCCGGTGCAACTGAGCCACTGTAACTAGTCGAGAACAATCAACCCCAGGAAGGGCTCGTCCACAATGGTGGAAGACCTAGACTTAATATTTTTTTAGAGAGATTTATTTAGGTCTAATTAAACTTGACTTGACAAGAACGCATTCAAGTCAAGTAGCTCCCAATTAAAAACCAGTCGGTCGCATCTGCCCAACTTACCTTAAACACCAAATTGTCGAACCAGAACTAATTGGGTTAGCCTACAATCCAGGCTCTAACCACTGAGCCATATTAGATCTTAACTTGATTGAGTCACATCCAAATATGATTCGACCTTGACCCAGACTTAATCCTATTAGACTGGTCAATTATTAGCTTTCATGATCCCACCTAACCAACTCTTGATTCGGTTTGATCAACCGCTAGACCTAATTGAACTACCCAAACCCGAACCCAATTTTATGAAAATATCTTAGATCTGAAATTTTCAATTTTAGACCTAACTTAATTTCATAAGCTTAATTCATTAATTAAGTTTGGGTTGATAAACAAAGCATGTAAAATAAATCTTAGGATTTCAGGATCTAGGATTTTGCAGAAAAGTAAGTTTTGATTTTTGATTAAGGATGAACGTGCGGCACCCCTACACGTCATATGAACATCCCATTGAATGAAAAGAGAGGGTCTTAAAACTCTACTTTATTCTTATGACCGGACGGCCATGAGGAATATCTTAATCAGAAATATAAATTTAACTACAAAACTAGTTAAATCTAAATTAACATATCACATATACAATTTAAGATCTAACTAATACATGCTTTGCATACATCTCATGTATCAAAAATCAATCTAATTAATATGCTTTCAGATCTGATACATCACATGTAATATTTAAAAAATAGAATTCAAATTGAACTATTCAAAATAAAAATTATTCTAGACAAGTTACTTGAACAATTCTACAACTAATCTAGGCATGCAACAGATCAATTTTATGAAATAATTAAAATTTTATTTTTTATTTTTTGATCTAATTATAATAATTATAACATCAAAAAAATAGAGAATAAATTATATTTAATTTATATTTTAATCTCATTAAAATATAAAACTTAAGACTGTTCATGGATTCAATTAATCCTAGTCTAGTCATGCATCTTATGCATGTTAGATCTTCTTAGATTAATTTTAAATATTTTGATTTTAGATCCTATCATATCAGATGTGACATCTAAAATCATTTAATATCAGATAAATTAAAATTAAAATTAGATCTAAAATAGATCTGAAATAGAGCCAACAACCTGGCTCTGATACTACTTGAAGGAGGAGAAACGTTTTCTCCACGTAGGATCTTTCAGATTTCATCAAATCTAGGATGGAATAATTTTTTTAAAAAAATTATCCTACATATTTTAGATTTAATTCTTTAGATCTAATTTTATTATCTAATTTTAAAATCTAAAATTAAATTTAAAACTATGATAAAAGAAGAAATACCTTAAGGGTAATCTGATTACCCTGTAGATGATCTCTGCACAGCCTGAGGTTCTGATGTAGCCATGCAAGCACCTAGCCTCTACTGGTATCCACTCAGGTAGGATCTAAAATGTCTTCTCCTCACAAATCTATGCTCCAAAAATTAGATCTAAATCTAATTAGGAAGTGCTTTAGAACTCCTTCTGAAGTTGGAGCAGCAGCCTGTCAAAGATGTCCTGCAGCCTTCTGTTCCAGGTGACACCACAACTTAGATCTCTGCCAGATGGACGTCCAACTTTTTGGACATGAAGAGGGGAGGAAGGAGAGCAGGGAGGAAGTGGAGAAGAGGGTAGGGGGTGGCAGCTATTGGGTTTTTTACATAAAATAATTTCTTCCAATGAGCCCTCTTCAGTTTAAGACCCATATGTCAATTTTTGATAGATGTCCTAAAATGAAATTGGCAGGTGCTAGGAATTAGTAGGTGTTGTCTTAAATTCATCTCATGAATTAAGATAAGTCTTTTTTGAGCTGGACAATCTTCATTTAGACTGAGAGAAACCTTCTTAAGGTTCTTTAGATGAGTCAAATCATATTTGGCTCAGTAGAGACAGAAAAGATTACACGAGGAGAAAGTTAGGCTCAATCGTGTGCTAGCATGATTTCTTTGAACCTAATTGGATCTTATCCAAATCAATTGAGCTAGCTCAATTAATGACATCCAGACCCTTATCCTTGTTTGTGTGACCCAGTTAGGTTCAATTTCGTATGGTAATGAGACATGTCGTGATCTCATCATCGACATCATCGAAACTCCTTTCGATGGACCAGAACTCTTCTGATTCAGATAATTAGAATGATCAATCATCAATATCATTCTAATTGCTTCCAAAATCTACTAGTGACACCTAGCAGTATGTGGTGGCAACCTATCAGAATTAAAAATGAACCTCTCGATGCAGCTACCTGTGTGATTGAGTTCCTCTATCATGAGTCCTGACTGAATTAGGGTTAAGGTGAACTCATCAAACCCAATATCAGTCATATGAATTAATCGATCGATCTGAGTCTGATGTGAAACCTTAATGAAAAACTCTTTTCCATTATTTCACTCTGCCATGGCCATGGGCTTAAGGACTCGATCTTTCGATCACCATAGGACTACTCCTCTCATCTACCGAGGTTGATAGATCACATCTTGGTGTGACCTAGTTCTACAATGAATATGCTACAGTCAACATACACCTCATGGTTTCGAATGGCTAAGAGACCGAGTTATGGTGTAGTCAAACTATAACACACTCAAGGTGAACTGTCGATGCACCTCAGATCAAAGAACTAGACACACAACTACAGCATCGAGCTAGACATCGATGAGAAGGTAGACTTTCTTATGACTGCTCGAAGTGGTCAGGCTCAGTACTCTCATTCTCAACGAATACCTATACTCTCACTCTGATGTCTCCACACTGTAGACTCAAGATACATCTATCCTAAGGAAGCGATCGTACACTAACCTTCCGGATCGATCACTATCCTCATGATGATCCTATGGTCAGGAGCTATTTATGAGTTAGTTATGTAAATTCATGCCTTAAATTTTCAACTCTTGAAAATATGAATTTACATTTCCACTAACTCAAAGGATGTATCACAGACACAATGTACACAATGTGATAGAAGAATAACCCTTTTATTCATTTATAGTCAAAATTATAAATTTGCCCTTAGATCTGTACATGAATGTGTCAGCCGATCTGGCATCTAGGGCACACATCTAACAGTATCAACTCAAGATCAATCTAGAATAGTCCTCTTGGGTATTGATTTTTTTCTCTAAGAAAAATCAGCCTGCGAATCTGAACGAAGCCTAAATCATGATCAACTCTTTGATCATTTTCTTAATCTTCTTCTCTCTTTTTCTCTTACTTTTTTTCTCTTGATTATGAAGCAATCAAGATCTAAAAATCAATAAGCAAAGGGGCACCCAAACACCTTTTGCATGTGGAGAAGTGGGATGCCCAAACTCCTTGGGCATTAGATCTTCAAGGGAGAAGAGAGGGAGAAGAGAGAGAGGGCATGGGGACCTTATAAAGGAGGCATGGGGTGCTGGAATTCAGTGCTAAGGAACCTTAGGGAAGGTCTCTTTAAATAGGCATAAGATTTGAATCCTATTCAAAACCAAACAACCACCTAATACAAGTCCTGCTTGTATTAGGAATCCTTATTTTTTTAGTTATTTGACCTCCTTTAGGAGATCCTATTGGTGCCAACTATTAGAGACCTTACACCTATAAATAAATATGGCACATAGGACCTAAGAATGCCCCATGCTAATCCCACATGCCCTCTAATAGGTGGGCACACCCAACTTGATCAAATCAAGTAGCACCCAATCAAAACTATCAAGAAAATTGATTAAGAATTTGAACCCTTAATATATTTGATCTAAAATTCTAAGCACCCAACAATTGAAGCACAATGAATCTAATTCATTTATATTATTAGTAGATAATTAAACTTGAATTAATCTTATCAAATAAAAAATTTAAATACAAAGAAAAAATTAGGTTCAACCATGTGCTAGCAAGATTACCCTGAACTCAATAGAGTTTCTCTAAATCCAATTAAGACTTCATAAGCCCAATTACTTATTTCAGATCTAATCTCTTTATTGTGTGACCTCATAAGTTCAATTCTATCTGATAGTAAGATGTATAATGATCTTTATTATAGCATCATTGAAACTCCTTTTAATTGATCCGAACAATTCCACTCTAACTCATCAAGGATTGTCGATCCTGAGCAACCCAAGTGAGCTCTCACATGAAAGAATAATATCCTATAAGCCAATTGTATATGTGATATAATTGGATATTTTTTATAATTTATCTTTCAAACTCATGTAATTGACATTATTATTTAATAAAATAGACTTTTTGATTCATTATATACTGCATCTTATTATTATTTTTAAGATTATAATGAACCTCTTAGGTCTGAGTAATGATTTTAGGGTCATAATGAGATCACGCTAGTGAGATCTAAATTCTTGATAGCTATGACCTAAAATATTCTCAGTCATTGATTCGTTGAGTCAGAGATTAATGATACCGATATGACTGACATATCATATATATGCTCAGTGATTAGGATGGTTGATCTCACAACTACTTGTATAGTGATACTAATATAAGGATGTGGGTGCTCATTAGAGAATGAGTTCACTGAATAAACCTAATAGAGAATATCTAATGGAGTCTTATTTACATGTCAACTGATTGTTCTCTAGTGGGAGTTATGTAAGTGATCCTTTAACTTAAGATCATCATGGTACCTTGTGTACATGATTCATATTTTAGTTCACTTCCTAACTCGATTTTTTGATCCTTGTTTGGGATGTTCTAGATATGAAGGAGTGTGCATAGAGGTTGTGAGTGATCAATAAGAGATCAGTTACTCCTAATAAGGAGAGCGAACATCCTATGTGATCTATAGGTCGATGATTCTGGAAATCTTTGGCTAAAGCAGGATGATAATTAGAAAATGATTTCTAATATATCATCAATTAAATCATCACCTTTTGATCAAAATATATATAGATAAGTAATTAGATTTGACATAATTTCATACCCACAGCTCATATGGGATATTATTTGACTGAAGGATTGAATTACATGATAACTTGCCATTTAAGGGTATTTTGATAATTTTTCATCAAAAATTTTAAATCTTTTAGATAGTCATGACACATTGCTAGATATCAATCTCAACTTATAGACTCATCAAAATTAAAAGAGTTTAATTTAAGAATTAATTAGGAAGAGTCCTAGTTGATTGAGACTCTAGAGCTAACCTAATTGATTGGATTAGGATTAGGTCAAAAGTTTGTATCCACTGCTAGCTAGATTTGAAATCCAATAGATCACACACTTTGAAATTTGATCTTGGTCTAATTTAATTAGGATTTAATATAAATTTTAAGGATTAATTTGATATGCTAGCACAATGTGTTAACTCAAGTTCTTAATTTGGTTAAGTTCAAAGTATTTGAGCTAAACTAGACCTGTTGCCTTTGACCTGATTGGATTGGGTATATTTTAATTAGACTCTTATCCAACTTGAAAATATTTTAAGTGTAGAAGGAAACCTTCATGCCCACTAGGTTTCATGCCCAAAAATAAATGCCGTCCACCCTTTATTGCATTGAGAAGTGGAAGAGTCCTTCTTCATGAAGACTCTTATCCATCTCCTCATTTTCCTCTAATTTCTTAATTATCACATGCTAAAATTTTATAAAGGATTTATGGGCATAGAAGAGGAGTCCTTCCATGTGAAGGCTCTTCTGTACCAATTAAAACCATGGAGAATAAATTCTCTGCTTGAAGACTTGGAGTGCCAAGCTTTGGTGCCCCTTGGTGCTTTTTCACATCCCTTCTTGGCCTACTTATATGGGGCATCCCATATGGATAAGGTGTTAGTTTTTGTTGAAAAATCAAAGTGTTTTGGTGTGTGATAAGAGAGAAAAAATTTGAAAAGAATTTGAGAAAAAGATAAGAAAAAATTGAGAGAAAAAATTGTAAGAAGGGTGGTGAGAAAAATAGCAAGTGTTGCTACCTTATCCTTGGGTTTGATTTTTTCATGTGTTGGAGCACAAAATCAAATCTTAAAGAATTCTCTTTGCATGATCTTGATGGTAAAATTGAAGGCAACTGAGTATTGATGCGATCATTCTTCAAGTTTGAAGCTGACAGTGTTCTTATGAAGAAAAGGCTACAGCGGTGCACCGGTTAGGAAGGATCTTGGCCAACTTTCATGTAGATCATCATTGGAGGACTTCTATTTTAGAGTCTCATAGAGATTATCTTCTTACCATATTGCTCATTAGAGAAAGTATAAATTTTTGTCTCTTTGCATGCTTGATTTTGTTTTTCTCAATATCTATAAGGTGATTCTAGGGTTTGAATTTCAGTTTGATAGTTTTAATTGTTAAAGCTCTCGATATGCATGTTTAAAAATTTTTAAAATTTATTTTTCATTACGTGATCAAAATTTAATAGTGGTATCAGAGCTACCCTTATTAGATTCGATCAAAGAAGTGCAAAAGTTATAATATAGAATTGTTCTAGTTCATATTTTGCCAAAAATGTTGTATCAATTTCTAGCATCAGTCTTAAAATTAAAAAATTATTTTTGACTTTATTTGAACCATAGATTTAAATTTTAGTTATTAAAATTTTAAATTTATGATAATATTAAATTTATTGATTCATGATTGTTTGATTCTTAAATCAAATTTTTGATTAAGGGTGTTATGCATGCCTAATTCGATTAGGATTTGTTTTCAATTTGGCTAAACTTGTTATATGTTAAGTCATTTTGTGCACTCTTATACGGTTATTGTAATTATTTTTGGCATGTCAATATGATTGATATTATAACTTGTAAAGCATGTTAAATTGCATATTTTGTATATGTAGTAGTTAGGATGTGTCGAGATCAGTTCAAAGACCCTCTATAAAATTATATTAAGTTGTAATGTCGGGATTCACTTACAAATCAAATATCGAATTCATTTGATCAATTGATGTCTAGGTAAGTAAAAAAGATAGTTTTCTAATTAAGTCTGTATGCTGGCCTAATCAATTTTGTTGGTGTTTAAAAAAAGCTACGGGGAGCCTCTTACCTACTGACCTGATCAATTTGATTTTATTAAGTTTCAGACTTAGATTGATTTGTGATGTAGACACTACAAAGGCCTTCTTTCATGCTTGGTCAATAGAGTATGTCAAGATCTTAGTGAATTTATTGTGCTATCCACAAGGCTTACTATAGAAATTGATATAATGCTGACTAAGTGCATATTGATGCTTATGGCATATTTGAATAGTGTTGCTCTGTTGTGCTATCCACAAAAGCAGCATTGTTTAAGTATGACCATATGGGATTGAAAGGTTATATAACTTAACTAGAATACTATAGTTTGTTGTGCTATCCATAAGACTATGAATGATCTAGGTGTAAGAAAGAAAAATATTGAGAATTATATGAAATACAATTGGTAAAGAGTTACCTACTCTTGAACTCATGAATGCTTGTTGTGCTATCCATAAGGTATTTGTGAAGAATAAGGATCTCAACCCCACTTAGAAACATAAGGATGTTTCTCATTTTTCATACTTGAAAACTATAAAATTCATTAAAATAGTGAGAGACACAATTAGACAAAAGTCCTAATCTAGTTGTGCATGTCATCATGAGTTGTCTGCTTATATTATGTTCTTATTATTATAGATTAACTGCATACATGACATTCTCACTATCACTACGAGATATACTAGATGCTAACAAATTGATTGGACCAAACTATATGGACTGATTGAAAAATTTGAGAATTATTCTCACACAGAAGAAAGTCTCCTACATACTAGATTCATCTGCACTCGATACGATCGGAGAAGATGCATCTGAGGAGGAAAGGGCCACATATAAGATGTGGAAGGATGACAGTGTGACTGTCAAATGTATCATGCTTACCTCGATAAATAATGAGCTTCAGAGGTAGCATGAAGACATGGATGTTCCTTTTATACTTCTTAATCCTAAGGAGTTATATGGGGAACAAAGTCAAACTGCTAGATATGAGATATCTAAATAGTTGTTTTGAGCCTGGATGACTAAAGGCACATTAGTGCAAACTCATGTCTTTAAGATGATTGATTTGATCACTCATCTAAGATAGTTGGATTTTACTATGGATGGTGAACTTAGTCAAGATTTGATCCTGCAATCACTCTCCAATTTCTTCTCTTAGTTTGTCATTAACTATCATATGAACAAACTAAATATCAGCCTGTCTAAACTGTTAAATATGCTGAAAACAATAGAGAGCCATTTCAAAGGTGAAAAAGCTCCAATTCTTCTTGTTGATAAGATCAATAAGAAGAAAGGCAAGAAGGGTTTCAAGAAAAAGTTGAACCCTAAAACTGGCATCTCCAAAAAAAAGATGAAGAAGGTCTCCACCAAAGGTACTTGCTATCTGTTGGAAAATATATCTTAAAGTCAATCATTTGACGATTGTGCTAATTATAAATATATATGAATTGATAAATAATAAAAGTTATTTGACCTTTTTCATCACAAGATTACATCTTTTAATGAACTCTTATATTGTGATGAAGTCCTTAGGACTACTTTGATCGATAAAAGAGGATTTATTATGTAGTCTTTAAATTGGTTTGCGATCAAATGATACGTTACTACTAGGACAATAGCGATATCAAGTGTAGGTCATTGTGTGTCATATACGTTGGTTGTTCTTGTAACTAAATAGTATGAAGATACTGATATGGCATATAGATGAGATGTAGGAGTACATCGTCACTGAACGTGACCAACTGCAGAGCACTCTGCTGTCAAGTGTAACTCACAAAGGGTATGGATATAAGTGTCTCTCCGATCTGAGATCACCACGGTGACTTACAAGCAACTCACTGTACTTTAGTGTCGGACTAACTGAGTTTCTAATTCAGTAACAAATGATTTTTGGGTGTAGTCAAGTACTTGTCAAGTCAGTGTGTGAGTCAAGATGGATTGACCCCTCCAAATTAGTAGGAGTTAATGTATCAATGTATTTTAATTTAGCAAAATCTGGATCCAAATAATCTATGTGATGATTTGAAAGATTGAAATATAATATGGATGATTTATCTAAGATTGATAGTTAAATCTTAGATCATCTTTGAGCATTAGGGTCAAAGGGATGAATTGTATGATAACCATACGCCAGTAGGTTTTTGAATATTGCTTCGCCATCATTCGATCTATCCGGATGTTGGGTCACCATTGCTAGATGGTTACATTAATTGGTTCAAAAATTTATTTTTATACCATCAATTTAGGTTCAAATCTATGGGGTCACACTCAAAAAAAAATTTTAACTGATCATGTGGTTGATCAATGATTGAGAATCGTTTAAGGACTTAATCGTCAATTCGATTGATGATTAATCTTATACAAAAGTTGTAATAAATTTATTCATCAAATATTAATAAATTAATAAAAAAATTAATTAATAATTAGATTACTGATTAGCTTAATTTGATTGAGTAAAGAGAATTAAATAAAATATAATTGAATTAGATTTAATTAGGTTTGATCCGATTAGGTTATGAGATGACCTAATTGCTAAAAGAGAAATGTCCCTGATTTGATCAGGACTTTGGTTCAATCAATTTCTAATTTGATTAAAATTTGATCAAAAATTTATGAGTTTAATTAGACTAGATTTTATTTATTTTATTTGAACTAAAATCAGATGTGATTTGGTTTAGATTCAAATAAGGAAACCAAGAGTCCATATTGTATTGGACTCTTCCTCCTCTTGTGCCACAATTTTTGATGCCATCTTTCTCCATGCACAAATTATTTTTGCATGAGATTTTTTCATGCCAAAAATATCTTCTCCTTCTCTTTTTCACATCTAAATCTAATTTGGTTTTGTTAAAAGAAAGGTTTTAAAATTAGATTTCAAAATATTCCTTATCAAGAGAATCTATTCTTATCCAAATCACTCCACACACCAACTTATTTTTTTTATCCTTATGTATGTGATATTTTGAGGAGATTTTTCAAAAAAAATTAGTTGGAGAATTAATTTATCATAAAAAAATATGGGAAGGGGTGTCCCATATTTTTTTGGATGTGTTTTGGCATGGAATTAGGAGAAGGTGCGATATATCTTGAAGAGTCCAAGATCCTTAGGACTCTTCATCCAACCCTATTACACGCCAATAAAAAGTGATCTATTTCTTACTTTTATGCATGTAAGAGACTAGAGAAGAAGTTCTCCACATTGAGGGGCTTTGGAGTGTGGTTCTTGGCATGAAAAAGAGGAGGAGAGTCCTCTCTCTTGGGGTGTGTGCAAAACCTAGTCTTCTAGGGTTTCTACCTCAGGGTTTGGGAAGAGAGAAAAATATTAGAGAAAAATTATTTTCTTCTCCATCTTTCTTCAACCTATTCATCTCTTGTAGAAGTCCATCTTTAACCTCTGAAAGGGTTCCAGAGATTTAAAGAAGGGATCTAGATCGGTCAAGAAGAAGGTCTTCGTGCGAGCTAGCACTTCCAAGAAGACCGATCAGATTGGATCTTCGAGTGAACTTTTTGTAAAGATCGGATGCATGTGCGACTATGAGCAACCAGTAAAAATCATCCTTACCATGTCTCTCAATAGCAGCAATCATTGACCCATGCTCAGATATTGAGTTCTAACTTAGATTAGTAGTAGATGTGATCTACTGCTTACATGCATACATACAAATTTTATTATATGATTATTTTAGATTTTATATGCAACATATTATGTCATAGATCTTAGAATAGATTGATTTGATGATTAGATCATATGCATGTTAGATTAATTTGATTAATTTAGTTATTTTTTACTATAATTTATTCAAAAAAATTTCAAAATACATGCATGAAATCGCCTACGTTCACCAACACATCACTGTGGCAAGGACGGGCATTGGAAGAGAAATTGCAAGAAATACCTTGCAACTGTGAAACAAGCAAGTGTTGCTAAAGATTTATATATGATACAGACAAACTTATCATTAAGTACTTCAATTTTAGATTTTTAGGTATTGGATACCGCCTGTGGCTCATACCTTTGCAAATCATTGTAGGATCTGTAGGAAATAAAGAGTCTAAATAAAGATGACTTCGAGTTGTTCAATGCTAGTGGAGAGTCCATTCAGACTAAAGCCATGGAAATCAAAATTTTGAAGTTGCCTTTGGGCAAAATTTTGGGGCTGAAGACCTGTTATTATATTCTTAAAGTTGTTAGAAATATTATTTCTATACCCTTGTTATTAGAACAAGGTTTTGAAATAAAAGCTAAGAACAAATGTTGTTCTATCTATTTTTCTAACAAATTTTATGGAAATATTTTTGTTGAAAATGGTCTTCTATTTTTATCACTTAATAATAATGTACTTCATGTTGATAATATGAAGAAAAAAAAGAGAGAGGATGTGAATGTCACGTACCTCTGATACTGCCGACTTAGTCATATAATGAGTCAAGAATTAATAAGTTATACAAAGATAAATTCTATGATCCTTATGATTTTGAATCATATAGAACTTATGAATCTTATCTCCTAGATAAAATGACCAAGACTCTATTTACTAGATATGGAGAAAGGGCGAGTGATATGTTGGACCTTGTACATACTAATGTTTATGGTCCAATATCGACTCAAGCCAGAGGTAGATATTCCTACTTCATCATATTTACTGATGATATGTTTAGGTTTGGATATGTGTATTTAATGAAATACAAATCTGAAGCCTTTGATAAATTTAAAAAGTATCAAAGAATGGTTGAAAAATAAACTGGTAAAAATATTAAAGCTCTTCAATCTGATCGAGGAGGAGAATACTTGACTAGTGAGTTTCTCGATCATTTAAAATAAAATGGTATACTCTCTCAGTGGGCACCTCCTTACACTCCACAATTAAATGGTATTGCAGAAAGAAAGAATCGTACCTTATTACATATGATGCGATCCACGATATATTTCACAGATCTTCCGATCTCCTTTTGGAGATATGCTCTCGAGACCGCAGCGTATGTTTTGAACAAAGTGCCATCCAAATCTATCTCTAGCACTCTATATGAGATATAGAAAGAAAAGAGACCTAGTCTTAAACATCTTAAGATTTGAGGTTGCCCTGCTTATGTGAAAAATGTTGATGGACATAAGCTTAGTGTTAGATCAGAAAATTATATGTTTATGGGTTATCCTAAGGAGAGCATAGGATACTAATTCTACCACCCTACTCAATAAAAGGTGTTTGTTGGTAAGCATGCAATTTTTTTGGAGAAAGAGTTTATCCAAGAAGGGGGCAGTAGAAGGTCTGTTGAACATGAGGAAGTTCAAAATCTACAATCTATCTAGAATTTACTAATTGATTTCCAACCAGATGTGCCCATTGTTGAGGCATAGCCACTACACGCACCTCCTTTTCGAAGGTCAAGTAGAGTGCGTAATGTACCACTCAAGTATGGGTTTGTCATTAAGAATGACAACACATTCCACATCATTGAGAATGATGATCCCATAACCTATTCGAAAGCTGTCATGAGTAGTGACTCTGACAAATGGCTTAATTTCTTGAAATCCAAAATAGACTCCATATATACCAACCAAGTTTAGACTTTGGTTGATGCGTCTATGGGTGTGACCCCAATAGGCTGCAAATGGATCTTCAAGAAGAAGATTGGAGCAGATGGCCAGATAGAGATCTATAGGGCCAGGCTAGTGGCAAAAGATTTCAGACAAAAATAAGGTATTGATTATGAAGAAATCTTTACGTCTATAGCCATGCTTAAGTCTATTCAATTATACTTGCTATTGCTGCATACCATGACTATGAGATCTGGCAGATGGATATCAAGAGTCCTTTCCTTAATGGAAACTTTGAAAAGAAGTCTATATGACTCAGCCAGAGAGATTTATCTCTAGTGGAAGAGCAAATCAAGTATGCAGGTTAAATATATCCATTTATGGATTAAAGCAAGCATCGAGGAGCTGGAACATCCATTTCGATGAGACAGTCAAATCGTTTGGCTTTATCAAAAATATGGATAAACCTTGTATGTACAAGAAGATGAGTAGGAGTGCTATTATCTTCTTGATCTTGTATGTAGATGACATACTGCTTATTGGAATAATATCCCTATGTTGCAATCGATCAAGATATGGCTATCACAAAAGTTTTTCATGAAAGATTGGGTGAACTGTCCTATATACTTGGTATAAAGATCTATAGGGATAGATCAAAGAGGATGCTTGGCTTGTCCCAGTCTAGGTATATAGACCTTGTGTTGAAGAGATTCAACATGGAGGGAAGTAAAAGAGATTACTTGTCCATGGGTACTGGCATACAACTCTCTAAGGAGATGTCTCTTAAGACACCTGAAGGAGAAATAGAATGAGTTCTATTCTTTATGCTTCAGCTGTAGGATCAATAATATATGCTATATTATGTATCGATCTGATATGGCTTATGCCTTGGATATTGTAAGCAGATTTCAGATTGATCCTAGAGAGGATCATTGAAAAGCTGTGAAAAACATACTCAAGTACTTAAGAAGGACTAGAGATATTTTTCTCATATATGGTGGATCTGATTTAAAACTGAAAAGTTATACTGACTCTAGTTTTTAATCTGATCCGGATGATAGCAAATCCATATCTGGATATGTGTTCATCCTGTATAGAGTAGTAAGTTGGAAGAGTTCCAAATAGCAAATTGTTGCTGACTCAGTCACTGAGGCTGAGTACATTACTGCTAGTGAGGCTGCTAAGGAGACTATCTAGATAAAAAAATTTATCACAAAATTGGATATGATTTCAGAATTGAATAATCAGTGCTCCTTTATTGTGACAATACTGGGGCAGTTGCTCAAGCCATAGAACTGAGGCCTCATCATAAATTTAAGCACATCCTAAGATGGTTCTACCTCATTCGAGAGATAGTCAAAAGATGCAATGTGATCGTGGAGTGAGTTGATACCAAGAACAATGTAACGGATGTTGGAGTTTTATGGTTTCATGCACGCATGATTTTATAAAACTAGTACGCAGCAGAATTTAAAATTTTTTAGATTAAATCTAATTTAATCTAAATATGCATAAGATCAAATCTTCAAACCATAAACAGAATCATCATAAGTGAGATAAGATTTAGATACAGAAATCAAATAAAAAAAAATAAATATAAAATATACCTAGACATAGATCAATCTTCAATGCGAACTGATGATCATGGATGTCTTTCGAAGGTTCCTTTTAGCCGCACAAACGTCCGACCTCTACGGGTATCCACACGGGACTCTGATCTGATCAGAAGTCTTTTGATCTCACCAAGGTGCTAGCTCCTTTGCAGAGATCGCATCTTGATGGTTGAAAATTTTTTTTTTCCTAAGACACTCTTAGAGAATAAAAAAATGTAAGAGAATCTTGATCTCTACACTAGAGATCATGAGAAGAACCCTTTCTTCTCTTTTCTTCCTAAAATTCATGCACCAAATCTTTACAATAGAGATGTAATAATTTTGTCTGATTTTTGGACAAGAAGAAGAAAAGACATCCATATTTAAACATGAACAAGAAGTGGAGAAGAAGATGTCCTAACAACCAACTCTTGGTTGTTGCAAGAAAGAAGAGATATGAAGAGAAAATACCTCACGCCTTGCACCAAGATGCCGTGCCCTCTCTAATTTTAGGTGTGAAAACCTAGGGTCTATCATCTCATCCAATGTCCCAAGGTGGTGGTTTAAATAGATGAAGATAGGAGACCTAGTTTGGATAGGAGATAGAGTCCAAGACATCTAGGACTCTATCCCTTTTTGTGCCACCCACCCAAAACTAATTTCTCCTAGATTTTACATGGTAAAAAGGGAGGAAATTCTTTCATTCTTACATGCTAATAAGGAGGGAAGTGGCATTAAAAAAATCTGGTAGGACATGGGTCTTTTGGGCGCACATATTGAAGGTGGCGTGGAGTCCTTGTGGCGCATGGCTAAGGAAGAGTTTGAATCACATGAGACTCTTCATTTAATGGCTGTTTTAAACTCAATTAAATTTTAATGAGTCTTAATTATATTAGGACCAGATTAGACTCAAAAAGATAAAAAACCAAATCTGATTTAGAGCCCAATTTATTTAGATTAGATATCTCCTAATTAAAGGAGGAGTCCTAGTCATATTGGACTCTTTCTTGGTGCTTGAGTCAAACTCATTTTAATCTTAATCCTATTAGGATTTGGTGCACCCATAGAAATGAGAATTTTTAGTCCAATTAGCAATATATACATTCTAGTCTAATTAAAAATTAGATCAAATTCAAATCTTAATTCAATTGGGGCTAATCATTCGATCCTTTTGGGATTATCCTATAACCCTATAGGGTTGATCAAATCAAATCCATAATGAGTCAAATTAAATCCAATCAAATTGGACTTGATACAAGCCCCATTACTCAATCAAATTGAGCCAATTAACAATTCTATTACTAATTTTTTCTCCTATAACTCACTAACTCTTTAGCGAGTTACATAATGCAATATTTACATTGGATCAATTATCAATCAAATTGATAATCAAATCCTGTTATGATTCATAATCGTAATTCAACCATCTGATCAATTAAAAATTTCTTTTGTGTGTAACCTCATAGATTCTATTCTATTTAGTAGTGAGATATATTATGATCCCTATCATAATATCATTGAAACTTCTTTCAATGGGTTGAAATAATTCTAACTCTATCCACCAAAGATCATTGATCGTCAAGATGATCCTCATGAGTCTCACAATCCACCAATGACACCTAGCAGTATGTAGTGGCAATCCAGCAGAATAAAAGATGATGAACCTCTAGGTGCAGTTAACGCATGATACAGTCCCTCTATCATGAGTTCCAACAGATGGCAAGTCATGGATGAATCGTCAAACCTCAACATCAGTCATATGATAGATTCAATCTGCTCGAGTCCATTTATGATTCTATGAAAGCTCCTTTTCATCAATCACACAGCTATGGCTATAGATTTAAGGACTCAGACTCTTAAATCTCATAGGACTATTCCCTTCTGTTAGGATCGATAGATCCCATCTAGATGCACACTTCACTCCTACGGTAGACTAACTGTCACCAATATCCACTACAAGGGCTCCTTGAGACCCATGTTGATGTGTCAGTCAAATTTCAGCAGCTTTACTGCAAGTAGTAGTGCCATCTTAGGTCAAAGAATCAGTCATACAACTAAGAAAGTCACTAACGAGTAAGCAGACATCCATATGACTTCTTGTGTTGGTCACGCTCAGTGCTAGTTGTTCTCTAACAACCACCTGCACTCTCGCTCCAGTGTCTCTACACTGCAGACTCAAGATCCATCTGTTCGAAGGAAGCAATCTATGCACTGATCTATCCAGATCAATCATCATCCCCATAATGATCCTATGACTAGGAGCAATTTGGGAATTAACCATCAATGACACATGTCTCAAATTCTCAACTCTTTGAGAATATGTGTCATCATCTTATTAATCTCCTGGATGATTCATGGATATATAAATATGAATGGTAATAAAACTACCCAATAAGTACAAAATCATATCCTAGAGATATGAAATGTGTCAGCAAAGATTAGCTTCTAGGGCATACATCCAACAGTGGATCCATTCACTAAGGTCTTGTCATTACAGCAATTTGATCGCCACCTTGATTGCATAGGCATCAAGTATAAAGATGATTGGATTTAGTGCAAGTGGGATTAAAAGAATAATACTCTACAAGCTGATCAGATATTTTCTATAATTTATTTTCAAATTCATATAATTGACATTGTTATTTAATAAAATAGGCTTCTTGATTCATTATATGCTACATCTTATTAATATTTTTAAGATTATAATAAACCCCATAGGTCTGGATAATGATTTTAGGTCTATGATGAGATCATGCCAATGAGATCTAAATTCTTGATAGCCATGATCTAAAATATTTTCAGTCATTGGTTCATTGAGTCGGAGATCAATGATATCGGTAAGACTGATATGTCCTATGTATGCTTAGTGATGAGGGTGGTTGATCTCACAACCACTTATATAGTGACACTAATATAAGGATGTGGGTACTCAATCAAAAATGAGTTCACTGAATAGACCTACAAGAGAATATCTGATGGAGTCTTATTTACATGTCAGTTGATTGTTCTTTAATAGGAGTTGTGTAAGTGATCCTTTGATCTGAGATCATCATGGTACCTTCTGTATATGAATCCATATTTTGGTTCACTTCCTAACTTGGTTCTTTGATTCTTGTGTGGGGTGTTCTGGATATGGAGGAGTGTGCATGGAGGTTGTGAGTGATCAATAAGGGATTAGTCACTCCTAATAAAGAGAGTAAATATCCTATGTAATCTCATAGGTCGATGATTTTGAAAGTCTTTGGCCAAAGCAGAATGATAATTAGAAATTTTTTTTAATATATTATAAACTGAATCATCACCTTCTGATCGAGATATATATAGATAAACAATTAGGTTTGACATGATTCTATGCCTACCGCTCATTTGGGATGTTGTTTGACTAAAGGATTGAATTACATGGTAACTTACCACTGAAGGGTATTTTGATAATTTTTTATCAAAAATTTTAAATCATTCAGATAGTCATGATATATTACTAGACATCAATCTTGACTTATGAACTTATCAGAATTAAAAGAGTTTAATTCAAAAATTAATTAGGAAGAGTCCTAGTTGATTGGGACTCTTGAGCTGATCTAATCTGATCGGATTAAGATTAGGTCAAGAGTTTATGTCTACTGCTAGCTAGATTTAAAATCCAATGGGTCACACACTTTAAAATTTAATCTTAATTTAATTTAATTAGAATTTAATATAAATCTTAGAGGTTAATTTGATATGCTAGCACATTGTGTTAACTCAAGTTCTTAATTTGGTTAAGTTCAAAGTGTTTGAGCTAAACTAGACCTGTTGCCTTTAATCTGATTGGATTCGATCTATTTTAATTGGACTCTTATCCAACTTGAAAGTGTTTCAAGTGTAAAAGGAGACTTTCATGCCCACCAGGTTTCATGCCCAAAAATAAATGCCACCCACCCTTTATTGCATTGAGAAGTGGAAGAGTCCTTTTTTATGAAGACTCTTATCCATCTCCTCATTTTCCTTTGATTTCTTAATTATCACATGCTAAAATTTTATGGGGATTTATGGGGTATAGAATAAGAGGAGTCCTTCTATGTGAAGGATCATCTACACTAATTAAAGCCATAGAGAATAAATTCTTTGCATAAAGACTTGGAGCGCCAAGAGTTGGCGCCCCTCGGTGCTTCTTTACGTCCCTTCTTGGCCTATTTATATGGGGCATCCCATATGGATAGGGTGTTGGTTTTTGCTAAAAAATCAAAAATTTTAGCATGTGATAAGAGAAAAAAATCTAAAAAAAATTGAGAAAAATACAAGGAAAATTGAGAGGAAAAATTATAAAGAAGGTGGTGAGAAAAATAGCAAGTATTGCTACCTTGTCCTAGGGTTTGATTTTTTCATATGTTGGAGCATAAAATCAAATCTTAAATTATGAGATTTCTAGTGAGAATTCTTTTGGTATGATCCTGATGGTAAAATTGAAGGCAACTGAGTATTGGTGTGATTGTTGTTCAAGTTCGAAGTCGATAGTGTTCTTGTGAAGAAAAGGCTACGGTGGTGCACTAGTTAGGAAGGATCTTGGCCAACTTTCATATGGATCACTATTGGAGAATTTTTATTTTGGAGTCTTATAGAGATCTCCTTCTTACCATACTATCCATTGGAGAAAGTATAAATTTTTATCTCTTTGCATGCTTGATTTTGTTTAGCTCGACATCTACAAGGTGATTCTAGGGTTTAGGTTTCGGTTCGATAGTTTTAATTATTAAAGCTCTCAATTTGTATGTTTAAAAATTTTTAAAATTTATTTTTTACTATGTGACTAGAACACAATATTATAATTCACTAGTGACACTTAACAGTATGTAGTGGCAATCCAAAAAAACTAAAAAAGAACCTCAAGGTGTAGTTAACATGTGATTCAGTCCCTCTATCGTGAGTTCCAACTAGATGGTAGTGAAAAAATTATGTCCTACAAGCCAATCGCATGGGGATACGATGGGATATTTCTTTATTATCTTCCTACTCATTTGCATGGTATTATTTATTTTATTTATATGAGGTATTATGTTTTATCATTTATTGCATCATTTTTATATGATTATGATAAACCCCATTGATTAGGGCAATGATTTTAGGACTATGATGAGATCATGCCAGTGAGACCTAAAATCTTGATAGCTCCAATCTAAAATATTTTTAATTATTGGACCATCGAGTTGGAGATCGATGACTTCGATAAGACTGGTACATTCTATGTATGCTCGATGGAGAGGATGGTTGATCTCACAACCACTTATGTGGTGACACTAATACAAGGATGTAGGTGCTCATTAGAGAATGAGTTCACTAAACTGACCTACAAAAAAATATCTGATGGAGCCTTACAGTATGTCAACAGATGGTTCTTCAGTGGGATTGGTGCATGTGATTCTTTGATTTGAGATCACTATGGTACCTTGTGTGCGTAAACCCTTACTTTGGTTTATTTCTTAGCACACCACTTTGAGATATGTGTGGGATATTCTGGATATAGTGAAGTATGCATAGAGGTTATGAGTGGTCAATAAGGAATCGGTCACTCCTTGTAAGAGGAGAGAACATCCTATGTGATCTTATAGGATGGTGACTCTCAAAGTCTCTGGCCAGAACAGGGATGAACAGAAGAAAAATTTTTATTGGTTCATCAATTGAGTCATCATCATTGGATCGAGATACATATTGTTAGGTATTTGAGTTTGACATATTTTCATATCTATGGTCTTTCCAGGATGTTGTGTGATCGAAGGATTGAATTGCATGGTAACTCACCACGGAAGGATAATTTTGATATTTTTATCAAATTTTAAATCTTTCAGATAGTCATGATACATTATTAGATATTGATCTTGACTTGTGAACTTGACAAAATTAAAAGAGTTTAATTCTAAAATCAATTAGAAAGAGTCTTAGTTGATTGGGACTCTTAAGCTGACCTAATCCAATCAGATTAGGGTTTCATCGAGAGTTTGGATCCACTGTTGGCTAGATTTGGAGCCCAATGGGTCGCACACAATAGAAATTTGATCTTGGTCTAATAATTTGAATTTATTATAAATTTAATGGGTTAATTATATTGATAGCATATGAATTAACCCAAGTTTCCAATTGGGTTCAGTGCAAAGTTGTTTGTACTAACCTAGTCTTGTTGCCTTGACCTAATATGATTGGGTTTGAACCATTTAATTTATTAGTTGATTTTATCTGAATTTTTGGAAGTGTTCCACATGGAATCAATCTCCTCCATGTCAAACCACATGCATAAATATGGGTGGCATCACATTTATTTTTGGAATTAAGAAGGAGAGTCCTTTCTTACTCCTCTTAAAATTATTACATCTTCCATGCATCCCTTTATTTTTGTGCGCCATCAGATTGTGCCTTGGGATGTGAACATGAAGAGGAGAAGGATTCCTTCACTAGGAAGGAACTCCATGCCAAAAAGAATTTGGGATGCCCACTTTTATGCGATGGAAATGGAAGAGTCCATCTCTATGTGGACTCTTAATTTTCTTCCTTTAATTCTCTCTACATTTATTAATTCACCATGTCATCAGATGACCCTTGAAATTATAGGCATAGAAGAGAAGGAAGAGTCCTTCTCTGGCAAGGAAACCAACACCAAAAAATTATGGACGCCCCCCTTTTTGTGCATTGATTTTTGGGAAGAGTTCTTAATGGAATGGACTCTTGGTTTCATGCCTGTTATCCTTATCCCATTCTCCAAGTATTGGTGTCTTAATTTTTTTCAAGCAAAGAAAGAGTCCTTCTACTAGTTAATCTCTTTGTTTTCCATACAAATTCCTTGGATTATATGGGAAAATTCAATGAAGGCATGTAATAATTAAGAGATGCTAAGAGTTGGCATCCCATGGAGTCGCCCTATGTTTCCTATTTAAAGGGGGTGCTCCAACCTATTTTAATGTGTCATTTTTGGCTAAGAATGGGCATGGAAATGAAAGGAAATAATGAAAAAAATTTGAGAAAAAGATAAGGAAAAAAGGAGAGAAAAATAGAAAGGAAGTGAGAAGAGAAAAAGGAAAGTATGAGATACTTGTCCTAAAATCAGATTGTTCATGTGTTGAACATAAAATCTGATTAGAGTATGGTGAGATCTTTTGGGAAATTTTTTTTAAAGAGGTCTTAGTGGAGGTCATGAAGGCATACAAACAATGGTGTATCAAGTTCTTGTGAAGGACTATCGCAGTGCACTTAGGAAGAAGGCTGCAGCACCATGACGAGTTGGGAAGGGTCCTGATCAATCCTGTGTGGATCACCGTTGGAGGGCTTCTACTTTGGAGTCTCATGGAGATCTCAAAATCATCAGTTTGTGATCTTCATGGTGGTATATGACTTCTGATCTTCTTCTCATATGCATGTTTTTGTTATTTGATTGTAATCGTCAAGGGGTTCCAGGATTTTTGAGTTTCGGTGGTTGTGTTTAAATGTTAAATCTTATTTTTATTATTATATGTATGTTAAAAAAAATTTGAAATTTATATTCCACTGCATCATCAAAATCCAACAGTGGTATCAGAGCCACCCTTGATTGATTCAGTCAAATTTCATATTATTCTTGTGATATGGATTAGATCCAGTTCGAACTATATCAAAATCAATTTTTTTGATTGATATTTCGTTGATGATTTTAATGCATTTTTATTTTTGATAAAGTGTTATCAATTTATGATCGAATCTTGGATATGAAATTCCATGGTTTATAGACTTGTATGACAAGTTTAATTTAGATCCTATGATCTATTTTTCGATGGAATTGCAATTCGGTGCATGTGATGCATGGAGGCCTTGGAATGCTGCATGTGGATGTACATTGCCAAGGATTAAAATTTTTACATTTAATGTATTTACTTAAAATCCAAGGGCCAACCACCATATTATCAGGCACTCACCATTATGGTTGTTGGAAATTGTATCCTAAAGCCAATCATCTAGGTGGTAGATGATTGTGCTCCATGTATGTATATGAATTATAAAATGATAAATATTATATGATAGATTTATCATAATGAATACATCTTCCAAAATAGAACTCATATGTTATGATGAAGTCCTTAGAACTACTACCAAAATGATAAAGGAGGATTTATCATATAGTTCTTAAATCCTGCTTGCGACCAAATGATACAATTGATACAAGGATGATAATTGTATCGAGTGTAGGTCATTGTTTACCATATTAATTGGTTATCCTCTTAATCAAGATGTGTGGTGACACAAATATGGCATACGGATGATTTATAGGAGTACATTTCACTGAACGTGACCACTTCTGGAGCACTCTGCTATCAAGGGTTTCTCTGATGGGATATGGGTATAAGTGTCCCTCTGACCTGAGGCTGCCTCAAGACTTGCAAGCACTCACTGTGCTTTGATGTCGGACTATCTGAATTTCTAATTCGATGACAGAAGGTTACTGGATACAGTCAAATACTTGTGAAGTCTGAGTGCGAGTCAAGATGGGATGGACCACTTCAAGTAAAATTGGAGATGATGCATCACTTTGTTTCAATTTAGTAAAATTTTGACCAAAATAGTCCTAATGAGAAGTCATAGAACTTTTAAGGTTGAGACATAATGTGGACCACTCATCCTGATTTGATAGTTTAATCCAAAGTCATCCTTGAGCATCGAGTGTCAAAAGAATAAACTACACAGTAACTATATCCACATGGATTCTAGAGTGTTGTTGGGCATACATTCGGCCTATCCAGATGTCGGGCCCCATTGCTAGATGGTTACATCGATTAGTACAGAAATTATTCTTATACTACTAGTTTAGGTTCGAACCTATAGGGTCACACACATAAAAGTACCTGTCTGATCAAATGGCTGATCGATGATTATGAATCGTTGGAGGGTTTAATTATCAATTCGATTAATGATTAATCCTATGCAAAGGTTACAATAAATTATTTACTAATGGTTAGTAAATTAGAAGAATAATTAATTAACAATGTGATTGTTAATTGACTCAATTTGATTGAGCAATGGGGATTAGATTTGATCTAATTGAATTGGATTCAATTAGATTGGCCTTGGATTAATTGGATGCAGCCCTATTGAATAATAGGATATATTCCAATGGATCTCAGAGAAATAAATTAAAACCTATGTTAAATAGGATTTAATTATTTTATATATATTTAATTAGATCAAATCCTATTGAATAATAGGCTTGATTGGATTAAATCCTATTATCAAATAGCTTCCCTGATATCCATCAAAAATCAATCTCTAGATCAATAAAATTTTAATCTAACTAATTATAAATTCAATTGGGGCCTAATAATTGGGTTAGGACCTAATTAGGTAGTTGGTTATAACTAATTCCTAAGTTAGTTAGGATTGAGTCCAAGAATTAGTTAGAATTTGATCAAGATCTTGAATCCTATTTGGAATAGGACTAAACCCAAACCAAGCCACCCCATGTGATAATTAATTCCTCACACCCTACTCTCTTTACCATGAGAACTCTCCACGCCCCAAAGGATGCCGACCATCTTCTTTCTTTCATGAGAAAAGAAGGTATGCCCCTCCCCTTGTTGTCGCCAAAAAGAAAAAAAAAGGAAGGGGGCATCCAAGAGTTGGATGCCCCACAACCCCATGTGCATCTCTCCTCTTCTCCTCCCTTTTTGAAAGGATTTTGTGAGAGTTTCTTGCTGATTTTTGGACATCAAAGAGAGGCTTCTCTGTTGGTTTTATAGCAGAAAATTGGAGAAGAAGAAGGGTCTTCTTTCTTGTGCGCAGCCTTGAAGAAGGAGTTCTTCTTTTAATTTTTTTTTATTTTTTAAGATAAAACTTAGATTTGATCTAATTTTTAACATGTAGATTTAGGGAAAAAATATCAAAAAAAATCTAGTTGGGGTTTGGGGCTCTCTAGAGTTCTACATCAAGGAAGAAGATGGATCTTCTTTCTTGTGTGCACCTTGAAGAATGAGTTCTTCTTTTAATTTTTTTTTTAATTTTTTTAAGATAAAAATTAGATTAGATCTGATTTTTTATATAAAAATTTAAAAAAAATATTAAAAAAATTTGATTGGGTGTTTGAGGCTTTTTGAAGTTCTAGATCAAGAAGAAAAGGGACAAGAAGAGAGAAGAACGATTCTTCTCTAGGATCTCTCTTTTGGATTTTTTTCTAGAACTAGGATTTCATATGATTTTTAGTATGAAAAATTAGAATATATTTGATTTTTATCATAAAAAATCAAAAAAAAAATTCTTCTTAAGGGTGTGAAAGGAAGAGAGAAAGGTTCTCTCTTATGCATGGGAAATTGAGAAGAAAGAATTCTTCTCTTGATCTCTATTATAGAGATCAGATGCATGGATTCAAAAAGAAAGAGAGAGGGTCTTCTTATTCTTCAATTTTATCATGTTCCTCTTAGATCAACCAAAGGATGGTTTCCTTGCGAGCTAGCACTCTCAGAGAGATCGATCAGCACAAGGACTTCGTATGGATACCCGTAGAGGTCGGATGCATGTGCGGCTGCCAAGCATCATGAAGAATCATCTACTATATATTTTAGATACGGTGATCTGCTACCTACACTCATGTATGAAGTTTTGAATTCAATTAATATTTAGATACGATCTAAATATAAATTAGATATGTTCTATACTTATTGAATTTTAGATTTCAAATGTGTATACATGCATATTAGTTTATGTCATAGATCCTGTATGGTGATTTAGATTTAATCTATGCATACATTATAGATTAAATTATTTAATCTATATATATTCTACTATAAATTTTTGAAAATGCATGCACATCATCCACCATGCTTCCCTTCAAATGGTATCAAAGCGGAGGTTCATTATGACATGAACATATATACATGTAGAGTTGAAATCTAGATTTAGCAATGCATGAGATATGTTATGATTTGATTTTAGATATAATCTAATGTAAAATCAGATCTAATACAATTTAGATTTTATCTAAATTTCTGCATATATGATATGTGAATTAGATTAGATGTTCTGAGTAGCAAAGTACTCGGATTGGGTAATCACCAGGCCGTCTGGTCATAGGAGAAAGTAGCGTTACATGATCCTCTCTTTTCATTCAATGGGGTGCTCTTCATGGTGTGTAGGGGTGCCACTATGAGGTCCCATGAAGAAGAAAGCAAAAAGAGAAAACTTACTTTCTTGCAAAATCTGAGATCTTGAAATCCTAGGTGTTGTTGTATGTGATACAAATTATGAAGAAACTAGTTACATCTAATCTAGATTAATCAAAATTGCTTTGATTGAAAATCATGACAATTTAGATTTGATCTAAAAGATTTTATGATTTAATGTAAAAAGTTTACATAAAAAATTATTTCATAACCTTAACCCATGTTGATGCTATACTTAATTAGAAATTAAGAAATATATTTTAGATGTAGAATTATGATTAAAGATCTAATGATATTGCATAAAACATGGGGCATGGGTTAGCTCAAATCAGGTCTTTTTAATTGGGTTAGACCTAAGGTTAGAATCAAAGACTTAATGGACTAAAAAGAGTAGTTGATCCAATCTAACCAATAGTTGATTTAGATTAGATCAAGAATACTCTAGATCATAAATAATAGTTGTAGTTGATTGAGTCTATATCTTTGATTAAACCAAATAGACCTTGATTCAGGCTCAAAGATTGAGCCCGAGTCATTAGACTGATTAGATCGTTAGGTGACTCGAGTTGACCCATGTTGTTAAGGTTAATCAGTATGACTGATTTAGGTGCCCTAGACCGACTTTTCTCTAGTCCTTCTCATGACTTGATGAAGTCAGTGTGAGGATTTATGATATGTCAGTTGGACCTGCTAGTCACTAATCTTTTTCATGACTTGATGAAGTCAGTGAGAGAATTTATGACTTGTAGATCGACTGATATCTTCTAAAAGACTTAATCAAATCTTCTAAATTATTAGGTCAATAAAGTGAGCTAGTTATGGGGATAACTAGATCATAGCCTCTCATTAAGGTGAATGATAATGGGTCCATTATTTTTTATTGACATTGCAGGCGCCATCCATCTGGTGTTCTCTCTGAATGATGAAATTATCATTCATCATATGATGACTCTGTTGAACTATCTGATGGTGGTCAGGTTGTCCAAGCCATCCTTGGACCTGATCATTTTTTGACTAGAATCACTGAGTAGATTCATGTTAATGGTTGAACCTAATCGGGACTTTCAGTGGAGGCCCATCACCTACTGAAATGAAACTTGGGACTAAATTAAATACTAGAAATTGTTTGGAGAAATAATTAGTTGAGAACCTACCCATAGGTGCATATGGGTTGACCGAGCCATCCTCGGGCTTATATGCAGTCTGTGTGGATTCTAGTACCCACTAAGAAATTAAGATAATTTTTCAAATTGAAGGTAAAGGCTACCAATTCATATAAAATAGTGGGAGAACTTTTATACTAAAGTCCAAGTCTTTAGGCTTAAAATAGTTCATATACTAATAGGTCAATTGTTCTCTTTTCAAAAATAGCTAGAATATTGTTGCTCTGTTTGCTGTAGATAGTGACAATGTTATCAGACCTAACATTGATAGCCAATATCAGAAGTTGAGTATCATTTT
This sequence comes from Elaeis guineensis, assembly GCF_000442705.2. Classification (NCBI taxonomy): domain Eukaryota; kingdom Viridiplantae; phylum Streptophyta; class Magnoliopsida; order Arecales; family Arecaceae; genus Elaeis; species Elaeis guineensis. The sequence continues at coordinate 110,349,222 of NC_025996.2, forward strand.
TAGATAAATTGATCAAGAAGTCTCAGGCTAACCCAAACAGGCTTAAAAGAGAAATTAGCAAATGATTGCTAGTCAAGATAGTTATATGATAACTCCTTAAGTTTTTTTATTGGTAATACTACTATCTAGATATAAGATACCGATAGTGCAAGTCATGTTTGCAAATAATTGCAAAAGACTTCAGGATAGTAGAAGATTTGAAAATGGTAAGAGACTCCTGAATGTAAGACATGGAAGTCTGTTTCAATCTTAACATTATGAATCATCAAACTTATTTTCAACCCTAGAGATGTCATTTTAAGTGATTGTCACTATTGTCCAATCTTATTGACAGTGTCAATAAGAATGATTATTATGATATCATTATGAATGATACTACAATAATGAGTGGACAATTAAAAATGACATAAACTTATTATCATAGCTTGTTAGTGTAAATTATACATCTAACTAGCACCCTAGATTAGACAATATTACTAAAGCCTGCTTTTGGCATAGTTGACTTAGTCACCTTTTATTGGAAAGGATGAATGAGCTAGCGATATTTCGAGTTTGGTACATATTGATGTATTTACACTCATGAATATTAGTGCCAAAAGAGAGCTTACTACTTCATTAAAATTTCTGACAACCTATCTTGACATGGGTGTATCTTGCTTATGAAGCATAAATTCAAATCGATTGAAATGTTCAAATGATTCTATAATGAGGTAGAAAAATAAACTGCAAAGAGTATTAGAATTCATCGATTGACCGATGAAGTGAATACCTTTACAGTAAGTTTTGACATGTCTTGGAAAAAATTAGATTCTCTTTCAATGGACCTCTCTTGGGATATCACTATTTAAAAAGATGTTTAAAAGGAGGAATTGAACTTTGTAAGACATGGTTTGGTCTACTATAGATTTGCTAATCAGTCAGAGATTATGCTTTAGAGACTACTTGATATGTGCTCAAGAACGTTCCGAACAAATCGATTACCAAAACTCCATATAGGATATCGACTTAAGTAATTTGATACTCTCTTACTTTGACATTTAGGATGTCAAACTTATGTGAAATATTCATAAACCGACAAGCTTGGATCTTGATTTGATAAATATTATTTTAGGAATATTCCTTCTACCTTTCAGATGGACATGAGATGCTCATGAATCCTAAGGCATTCTTTTTAGAAAAGAAGTTTCTTGGTGAAGGAACTGATATCGTTAAGAGTAAGCTTGGTGAAGCTTGATAGGTAGAGGAACTGACTCTGACACAAACCAATAGAACCAGAGTTGATTAGATCAAATTCGGAGCCCAATGTAAAGGCATCTCTAAGTAGATACGGTAGAGTATCGTATCAGCCGAACAGATACCTAAGTTTGAAAAAAAAAATTTGATCTCCCATATGGGTGCTGTACAAGGATCTAACTTTGAGAAGTGGTTTGGAGCCATTAAATCTAAAATAAAGTCCATGAAGATCAATGATGTATGGACACTCGTTGATTCACCTAAAGGGGTAAGACCCATAGGGTGTGAGTGAAGGAAAGCGTGGTGGATGATGTGCAGGCATTTTTAAAATTTTACAGTAAAATATATATAAATTAAATAATTTAATCTATAATACATGCATAGATCAAATCTAAGTCACCATACAGGATCTATGACATAAACTAATATACATATACATGTACATACATCTGAAATCTAAAATTCAACAAATACAAAACATATCTAAATGTAATTAGATCATATCTAATTTATATTTAGATTACATTAAAAATTAATTAAGATCAAAATCTCATACCGGAGTGTGGGTAGTAGATCACCGTATTCAAAATTCATGACGGATGGTTCTTGATGATGCTTGGCAGCCACACATACGTCCGACCTCTACAGGTATCCACATGAAGCCCTTGTGCTGATCGATCTCCTCGGGAGTGCTAGCTCGCGAAGACACCATCTTTTGACTGATCTAAGAGGAACATGATAAAATTGAAGAATAAGAAGATCCTTTCTTTTTTCTTTCTGAATCCATACATTTGATTTTTATAATAGAGATCAAGAGAAGAACCCTTTCTTCTCAATTTTCCATTATAAGAGAGAACCTTTCTCTCTTCCTTTCATGCCTTTAAGAAGAACTTTTCTCTTTAATTTTTTATGATAAAAATCAGATCTAATCTAATTTATCATACTAAAAATCATATAAAATCTTAAAATCTAGAAAAAATTTAAAAGAGAGATCCAAGAGAAAAATCGTTCTTCTCTCTTCTACTCCATTTTTCTTCTTGATCTAGAACTCTAGAGATCCCCAACGCCCAAACAGATTTTTTTGATATTTTTTCTCTAAATTTTTATGTTAAAAAATCAAATTTAATCTAATTTTTATCTTAAAAAATATTAAAAAAAAATTCTAGAAGAAGAACTCCTTCTTCAAGGCTGCACACAAGAAAAAAGATCCATCTTCTTCATTGATCTAGAACTCTAGAGAGCCCCAAACCCCAACCAGATTTTTTTTAATATTTCTTCTCTAAATCTACATGTTAAAAATTAGATCTAATCTAATTTTTATTTTAAAAAAATAAAAAAAAATCTGAAAGAAGAACTTTTTCTTCTTCTAAGGCTGCGCATAAGAAAGAAGACCCATCTTCTTCCTTGTCTTTCTCTTGTTGGGAAGAACTTTTTTTTCTCCAATTTTTTACTGTATAACCAGTAGAGAAGCTTCTTTTTGATATCCAAAAATCAGTAATAAAACTTCACAAAAATTTCTAAGAAGAAGAGGAGAATAGAGGATAGGCATGAGGAGTTTGGGGCGTCCAACTCTTGGATGCCCCCTTATCTTTTTTTTTTTCTTGGGTGGCTACAAGAGGAGGGGTTGGACGCCCCCTTACCTTTTTTTTTTCCTTGGGCGGCTACAAGAGGAGGGATGCCTCCTTTTTCTTCATGAAAGAGAGAAGAGAGGGGGCGCACCTTATTTGGGCATGAGAAATTTGTTCCACGATGAAAGGGAGGTGTGGCGTGAAGATATAATTATCACATGGAGTGGCTTCGTTTGGGTTTAGTTCTATTCCAAATAGGATTCAAGATCTTGGTCAAACTCTAACTAGTTCTTAGATCCAATCCTAACTAACTTAAAAATTAGTTATAACAAACTAACTAATTGGATCCTAGCCCAATTATTAGGCTCCAACTTAATTTGTAATTAGTTAGATTAAAATCTCATTGATCCAGGGATTGATTCTTGATGGATATTAGGGAAGCTATTTGATAATAGGACTTATCCAATCAAGCCTATTATTCAATAAGATTTGATCCAATCAAATTCTATATCAAACTAATCTCATTAATTTGATTTTGAATCCTTGAGATCAATTGGAACAAGCCTTGTCATTTGATAAGGCTACATCCAATCAATCCAAAGCCAATCTAATTGAATCCAATTCAATTAGATCTAATCCAATCCTCATTACTCAATCAAATTGAATCAATTAATAATCATATTATTAATTATTTATTTTTTTAATTTATCAACTATTAGTAAATAATTTATTATAATATTTGTAAAAGATTAATCATCAATCAAATTGATAATTAAACCCTTCAACGATTCATAATCATTGATTAGCCATTTGATCAGATAGGTACTTCTATGTGTGTGACCCCATAGGTTCAAACCTAAGCTGGTAGTACAAGAATAATTCTTGTACTAATCAATGTAACCATCTAGTAATGGGACCCGATGTCTAGATAGATCGAGTGTATGCCTAGCAATACTCTAGAACTCATGTAGATATAGTTACTGTATAATTCATCCCTTTGACACTCGATGCTCAAAGATGACTTTGGGTTAAACTGTCAACCCAAGAAGAGTGGTCCACATTGTGTCTCAATCTCAAAAATTCTATGACTCCTCACTAGGACTACTTTGGTCAAAATTTTACTGAATTGAGACACAATGATGCATCATCTTCAATTTTACTTGGAGCGATCAATCCCATCTTGACTCACACTCAGACTGACAAGTACTTGACTGTACCCAAAAATTTTCTATCATCGAATTAGAAATTCGAGTAGTCTAGCACCAAAGCACAGTGAGTTGCTTGCAAGTCACTGAGGCAGCCTCAGGTTCAAGGGACACATATACCCATATGCCATCAGAGCAACCCTTGACAGCAGAGTACTCCAGAAGTGATCACACTTAGTGAAATATACACCTACATATCATCCATATGCCATACCCGTGTCACCACACATCTTAATTAAGAGGACAACCAATTAATATGGCATACAACAACCTATACTCGATACAATTATCATCTTTATGACAATTGTATCATTTGGTCGCGAGCAGAATTTAAGAACCGCATGATAAATCCTCTTTAATCATTTTGGAAGTAGTTCTAAGGACTTCATCATAATATATGAGTTTTATTTTAGAAGATATATTTTTATGATGAATCTACCTGATAACATTTATCATTTTATAATTCATATACTTATATGGAGCACAATCATCTATAACCTCGATGATTGGCTTTAGGATACATTTTCTAACAACTCCCACTTGGACTAAAGCCAATCAGATTGGTATCAAATACCCATCTTTCATTTTAGATCATCGAACTCATTAGATCCGATTGCTCTAGTCAATGGGTCGGTCAAGTTCTCCTTTCAGTCGATCTTCCTAAGGTTGGCTTTATTTCAATCTTATCGAAAAAGTTAATTGCAATGCAGAAAGTGTTTGGTTCACAGATGGAGCATCAATTTTTTAGCTTGAGCTATGGCTTCAGTACTACTGTCAATACAGTAAAATTGGACCATCAATGGAGGGTGCCTCTCCAAGCTCGCTAATGAACTTTCATAACCAAACAGCTTCTTTACTAGCATCAAATGCTGCAAAGAACTCCGTATCGCAAATAAAATTGGCTACTAACTATTACATGGAACCTTTTCAGCATGTCACTCATCTTTTTAGGATAAAAATACAATCTGACACAACTTTATCATTCCTATCCGACTAAAAATTGGAATCAGTATTTCACAGATTTTAAGTCAGATTCTCCATAAACTAGCCATTGGTCCTTAGTATTTCATAAATACTTAAGGATGGTTCTCATAACCTTCCAAATTTTTATAAAGAACAGAGATGACAACTAAATTTTTATCTGTAATGTAGGGATGTCATTCTTGATTAAGAGAATTTCATCCAAATAGCACAAAGAATGGTTTTACAGAACTATTAGCCCATTTGTACATACAGAATTCTGCTTCATTCTTAACGAAACCATATATTCAAAATATATATTCTAACTCTAAGAAGCTTGATTCAATCTGAATGGACTTGAGGATTGCCATAAGAAAACCATCTCGTCATAGTCAACACTACAACTTTGATGAAATCCTTTAGCAATCAGATAGAATTAATAGGTCTCCACCTTTTCATTTGCGTCTCTTATCCATCTAAAATCCACTCACACCTTATGGGTCTTACCCCTTTAGACCAATGAATGTCCATACATTGTTGATCTTTATAGACTTCATTTCAGATTTAATGGCTCCAATCCACTTCTCAATGTTAGATCCCTGTATTACATCCGTATGGAAGATCAAATCTCCATCTCGAATCTAGAAACCGAAGTATCTGTTTGATTGATACGGTACTCTACTATATCTATTCAAGGATGCCTTTATATCGGATTTTGGATTTGATCTAATCAACTCCGGTTCTGTTGGTTTGTGTCAGGTTGATTCTTCTACCTATCAAGCTTCACCAAGCTTGCTCTTAATGGCATCAATTTCTTCACCAAGAAATTCTTTTCCAAAAAGAATGCCTGAAGATACATGAACATCTCATATCCATCAGAAAGATAGAAGAAATATCCTTAAATAATATTTATCAGGCCAAGATCTAAGCTAATCAATTTGTGAATATTTCACATAAATTCGACACCCCAAACCCTAAGGTAAGAGAGTATCGAATTACCCAAATCTGTATCTCATATGAAGTTTTGGTGATCGATTTGCTCGAAATGTTCTCGAGCATATATCAAGTAGTCTCTAAAACATGACCTCAGGCAGACCTGCAAACCCTATAGTAAATCGAATCATGTCTAACAAGATTTAATTCTCCTTTTCAGATATATTTTTAAATAGTGATATTCAGGAGAGGTCCATTAAGAGAGAATTTAATTTTTTCCAAGATATGTCAAAACTTACTGTAAAATTATTCATTTCATCAGTCAAATTGATAAATTCTAATACTCTTTGCAGTTTATTTTTCTACCTCATTACAGAATCATTTGAACATTTCAATTGATTTGGGTTTATGCTTCATAAGCAAGACACACCCATACCAAAATAGGTCGTCAGAGATTTAATGAAGTAGTAAAGCCCTCTTTTGGCACTAATCTTCATGAGTGTAAATGTATCAATATGTACTAAACTCAGAATATCACTGGCTCATTCACCCTTTCCAATAAATGGTGACTAAGTCAACTATGCCAAAAACAGGCTTTAGTAACATTATCTAATCTAGGGTGCCAGTCAGATATGTATACTATACTAACATGCTATGGTATTGAGTTTATGTCATTTTTAATTATCTATTCATTATTGTAGTATCATTCACAATGATATTACAATAATCATACTTATTGACACCATCAATAAGATTGGACAAACGTGACAATCACTTAAAATAATATCTTTAGGATTGAAAATAAGTTCAATGATTCTGAATGTTAAGACTGGAATAGACGTCCATGTCTTGCATTCAGGAGTCTCTTGCCATTTTCAAACCTTATACTTATCCTGAAGCCTTTTGCAACTATTTACAAATATGACTTATACTGTCAGTATCCTATACCCTGATAGTAGGATTACAAATAGAGAAACTTCAAGGAGTTATCACATAACATCTTGACCAGCAAAAATTTGCTGATTTCTCTTTTAAGCCTATTTGAGTTAGCCTGAGACTTCTTGATTAATTCTCTCAAAAACTATATTCAACTTATGATACTGGCTATCAAAGTTAGGTCTGATAATATTTTCACTGTCTAGCAGTGAAGATAGTGACTATTTTTCAGTCATTTCTAAAAAGAGAACAATTGACCTATTAGTATATAAATTATTTTAAGCCTAAAGATTTGGATTTTAGTCTAAAGATTCTCCCACTATTTTATATGAATTGGTAGACTCTACCTCCAATTCAAAGAATTACTTTAATTTCTTAACGAGTGCTAGAATCCACATAGACTGCATTCAGGCCCGAGTGTGGCTCGGCCAACCCTAATGCATCCATGGATAGGTTCATAACCAATTATTTCTCCAAACAATTTCTAGCAATCAGATTTTATCCTAGAGATCCTTTCGGCATGCGTGTGGCACCTCCACTGAAAATCCTAGTTAGGTTTAACCATTAACATGACAACATCAAGTACATCCAACAAAATGGATGTTCAGATCCGAGTGTGGCTCGACCAACCTGAGCATTGATTTAAAGGTACAATAAGATGGTCATATAATGGATGATAATTTCAATATGTAATAGACACCAGGCGTATGGCACCTCCAATGCCTATTTAGAATATTGGACTCATTGTCATGCACCTTAATGGAAGGCTATGATCTAGTTATCCCCATAACTAGCTCATTTTATGGATCTAATAATTTAGAAGATTTGGTTAATATATTTTAGAAGACATCAGTCGACCTACAAGTCATAAATCCTCCCACTGACTTTATTAAGTCATGGAAAAGACTAGTGACTAGTGGATCCAATCGGCATGTCATAGATCCTCCCACTAACTTTATCAAGTCATGAGAATGATTAGAGACAAGTCGGTCTAGGGCACTTAAATCAGTCACACTGATTAATCTTAACAACATGGGTCAACTTGAGTCACCTAGCGATCTAATCAACCTAATGACTCGAGCTCAACCTTTGAGCCTGAATCAAGATCCATTTTGTTTGATCAAAGATATGGACTCGATCAACTACAACTATTATTTTTGATCTAGAGTACCCTTGATCTAATCTAAATCAACTATTGGTTGATTGGATCAACTACTCTTTTTAGTCTATTAAGTCTTTGATTCTAACTTTAGGTCTAACTCAATTAAAAGGATCTGATTTGAGCTAACCCATGCCCCATGTTTTATCCAATGTCATCAGATCTTTAATCATAATTCTAGATCTAAAATATATTTCTTAATTCTTAATTAAGTATAGCATCAACATGGGTTAAGATTATGAAACAATTTCTTATGTAAACCTTTTACATTAAATCATAAACTCTTTTAGATCAAATCTAAATTTTTATGATTTTCAATCAAAGCAATTTTGATTAATCAAGATTAGATGTAACTAGTTTCTTCACAACTTATATCACATACAATAACACTTAGGATTTTAAGATCTAGGGTTTTGCAAGAAAGTAAGTTTTCTCTTTTCGCTTTCTTCTTCATGAGACCTCATAGTGGCACCCCTACATGCCATGAAGAGCACCCCATTGAATGAAAAGAGAGGATCATGTTGAAGGAGGAAAATCGCTATTCCTCGTAGGATCTTACAGATTTCATCAAATCTGGGGTGGAATAATTTAAAAAAAAAAATTTATCCTACATATATTTTAGATCTAAGTCTCTAGATCTAATCTTCATATCTGATATTAAGTCAAAAATAAATCTAAAAGGGATGAGGAAATAAGTAATACCACAAGGATAATCTGATTACCCTGTAGATGATCTCAGCACAGCCCGAGGTTCTGATATAGCCACGCAAGCATCTGGCCTCTACCGATATCCACTCAAGCAGAATCTGGAATGTCTTCTCCTCGCAAATCTATGCTCCAAAAATCAGATCTCTATCATATTTGGAAGTGCTTCAGAACACCTTCTGAAGTTAGAGCAGCAGCCTGTCGAAGATATCTTGCAGCCTTCTGTTCCAGGCATCACCACACCTTGGATCTTTGCCAGATGGATGTCCAACTCTTTGGACATGAAGAGGGGAGAAAGGAGAGTAGGGAGGATATAGAGAAGAGGGGAGGGGGCAGCAGCTATTGGATTTTGTGCATAAAACAACTTCTACCTCGAAACCCTAGGTGCAGCAGGGTTTATATAAACCCTGTATGCTGCGCAGTGCCACATCATTCAACCAATCAAAAAATTCCAATAAATTATGAAAAAATTTTGATTGGTAGAGTGATGTCATCTGATCATAACAGATAAGAACCTCACCTTATCTCCAAAAGATGGCACCAACATTGGATAAGCACAAATAGAGGAGGCACCCAAGAGTTTAAATTGATCAAGACTCTCCAATCCTTATCCACTTGGGGTGCCCAATTTAATCCAATTGGGCTCACACCATAATCTGATTATGGTGCCCAATTTGATGTGGCTTGACTTGTGGACACTCCATAAAAAACCTCCAATGAGCCCTCTTCAGTTTAAGACCCATATGTCAACTTTTGACAGATGTCCTAAAATGAAATTGGTAGGTGCTAGGAATTAGCAGGTGTTATCTTAAAATTCATCTCATAAATTAAGACAAGCCTTTTCTGAGTTGGACAAGCTTTATTTAGACTGAAAGAAACCTTCCTAAGATTCTTTGGATGAGTCAAATCATATTTGGCTTAGTAGAGACAGAAAAGATTACACGAGGAGAAAGTTAGGCTCAATCGAGTGCTAGCACGATTCCTTGAACCTAATTGAATCTAATCCAAATCAATTGGGTTAACCCAATTGATGACATCCAGACTCTAACCCTTGCTTGTGTGATCTAGTTAGATTCAATTCTATATGGTAATGAGATATGTAGGATCTCATCATCAACATCATCGAAACTCCTTTCGATGGACTAAAACTCTTCTGATTCAGACAATTAGAATGATCGATCATCAATATCATTCTAATTGCTTCCAAAATCCACCAGTGATACCTAGCAGTATGTGGTGGCAATCCATCAGAACTGAAGATGAACCTCTCAGTGCAGCTACCTGTGTGATTGAGTTCCTCTATCATGAGTCCCGACTGAATTAGGGTTAAGGTGAACTCGTCAAACCCAACATCAGTCATATGAGTTAATCGATCGATCCGAGTCTGATGTGAAATCTTAATAGAAAACTCTTTTTCATTATTTCACTCTGCCATTGCCATGGGCTTAAGGACTCGATCTTTCAATTATCATAGGACTACTCCTCTCATCTACCGAGGTTGATAGATCCCATCTTGGTGAGACCTAGTTCCTACAATGAATATGCTACAGCCAACATACACCTCAGGGTTTCGAATGGTTAGGAGATCGAGTTATGATGTAGTCAAACTATAACACACTCAAGGTGAACTATCGATGCACCTCAGGTCAAAGAACTAGACACACAACTGCAGCATCGAGCTAGTCATTGACGAGAAGGTAGACTTCCTTATGACTGCTCGAAGTGGTCACGCTCAATACTCTCATTCTCAACGAATACCTGTACTCTTGCTTCGATGTCTCCACACCATAGACTCAAGATACATCTACCCTAAGGAAGCAATCGTATACCAACCTTCCGGATCAATCACCATCCTCGTGATGATCCTATGGTCAGGAGTTGTTTATGAGTTAGTTATGTAAATTCATGTCTTAAATTTTTAACTCTTGAAAATATGAATTAACATTCTTACTAACTCAAAGGATGTATCACAGACACAATGTACACAATGTGATAGAAGAATAACCCTTTTATTCATTTATAGTCAAAATTATAAATTTGCCCTTAGATCTGTACAGGAATGTGTCAGTCGATCTGGCATCTAGGGCACACATCTAACAAACTCCCACTTGACCTAATGCCAATTGGCTACATATCTAAGTCCCATCTTCTCAAAGTGAGCTTCGATCTTCTATTGGTCTAATGGCTTAATCAGTGGGTCTACCACATTATCTGTGGAGTCGACTCTCTTGACCTCGATATAACCCTTTTTGAGGTAATCATGGATCAAATGAAATCGCCGCTCGATGTGCTTGGACTTCTGATGAGATTTTGGCTCCTTAGCTAGGGCTATGGCGCTATTATTGTTGCAGTAAAGAGGTATGGCATCCGATGACATCACTCCAAGCTCTCGGCAAACTTCTTGTACCAAAATGCCTCCTTCACAGCTTTCGATGCAGCAATGTACTCTGCCTCTATGGTGGAATCAGCAATCACTGTCTGCTTGGAGTTCTTTCAGCTAACTGCACCACCATTGCAAATGAACAGACTCTTAGATGTCGACTTTCGATCATCTATATCAGCCATAAAGTCTGAGTTTGTATATCCCTGAATCTAGAGTTCTCCATTCCCAAAGACTAGAAACATATCCTTAGTCCTTCTCAAGTACTTAAGGATACATTTCACAGAAGTCCAGTGCTCTTCATCTGGATTCGACTGATATTTGCTTGTGACACTCACAGCATGGGCTATATCAGGTCGTGTACATAGCATGGCATACATGAGGCTCCCTATTGCCGAAGCATAAGGGATCTTGCTCATGCATTCAATCTCCTCTGGTGTGCTAGGGCACATCTTCTTGGAGAGATGAATGCCATGTTTAAAAGGTAATAAATCTCTTTTGGAGTTTTCCATGCTAAATCTTTTTAGCACCTCCTCTATGTACATTTTCTGTGAAAGTCCCAACGTCCTATTTGGCCTATCTCTATAGACCTTAATACCCAGTATAAAGGATGCCTCTCTTAGATCTTTCATAGAGAACTCCTTAGACAACCATACTTTGACTGAGATTAACATGAGAATGTCATTTCCAATTAGGAGGATGTCATCTACGTACAATACAAGGAAGACAACTACGCTCCCACTGACCTTTTTGAATACACATGGTTCCTCCTCGTTCTTGATGAAACCAAATATTTTGATCACATCATTGAAATGAGTATTCCAACTCCGAGATGCTTGCTTAAGTCCATAAATGGACCTTTGTAGCTTGCAGATCCTGTGATTATCATCACTGGATGTGAAACCAAGCGGCTGTTTCATATAGAAATCTTCCTCAAGATGTCCATTTAAGAATGCCATTTTCACATCCATCTGCCATATTTCATAATCAAAATAGGCTGCAACAGTAAGCAATGTGTGGATGAATTTTAGCATGGCTATGGACGAGAAGGTATCCTGATAGTCAATGCCTTCACGCTGACTATAACCTTTCGCTATGAGCCTAGCCTTGAATGTCTCCACATTCCCATCTGCACCTATCTTTCTCTTGAAGATCTATTTACATCCAATAGGTACAATACTTTCAAGTGGATCTACCAAGGTCCAGACTTGGTTTGAGTGCATCGAGTCAATTTTTGATCTCATTGCCTCTAACCATTTCTCAGAGTCGATATCTAATATCGTCTCATCATAGGTCTTAGGATCATCACCATGAACCCCATTTCTCATGAGGAACATTTTCTCTATATTTATCTTGTATAGTACCTAAGTATCTTTCAGGAGGACGAAAAATTCTAGTCGATCTACGAGGTGGAAGAGGTTGTGTTAGGACTAGTTCTGATTGATTTGGTTCCTCATGTTCTTTAGCTCGTTGCTCTTGGGAGACATTCTCCTTGAGCTTTATTATTCTTCCGATGCCACATCTTAAATAAACTATTTTTCAAGAAAAATAGCATTTTGACTCACAATCACATTGTGGTCTTTCAGAATATAAAAATAGTATCCTAATGACTCTTTAGGATATCCTATGAATCGAGCTTTAAAAGACCTGAACTCTAACTTGTCCGCCTGTTGTCTCTTGACATGAGTCGGACAACCCCAAATTCTGAGATGATTCAGACTTGGCTTCTTACCATGCCATATCTCATACGGTGTGGTAGGAATAATTTTAGAGAGAACCCTATTCAATACATAAATTACTGTCATGAGACAATATCCCCAAAGAAATTTAGAAAGGTCCGTGAAGCTCATCATGAAACGGACCATATCTAATAGGGTCAGGTTTCTCCGTTCTGAAACTCCGTTGAGTTGAGGCATTCCAGGTGGAGTCCATTGAGAGACTATACCATTATCCTTAAGATAGTCTAGAAACTCCTGACTAAGGTATTCACCTCCTCGATCTGATCGAAGAACCTTAATGGGCTTTCTTGTTTATTTTTCTACCTTATGTCTGAATTTTTTGAACCTTTCAAAAGCTTTAGACTTGTGTTTCATTAAAAATACATACCTGTACCTAGATATATCATCGATAAAGATAATGAAGTAGACATAGTTGCCTCTAGCCGACACATCAAATGGACTGCACACATCCATATGTACTAGGGCAAGTAGGTCTGTGGCCCTTTCCCCATGTCCCACAAAAGGAAGCTTGATCATTTTGCTTTGAAGGCATGATTCACAAACTAGATATGACTCAAAAGTCAACAGACTCAATAGCCTAGATTTCTTCAATTTGTTAACCCTATCTTCCGCTATATGACCTAGCCTTAGGTGCCACAGATACTTATCATTTAGACTATCTCTAGGCCTTTTAATTTCTATGACATTCATATTTTGCTCAATATTAAATACAGATACATCAATATGTAGCTGATAGAGACCGTTAATAAGAAAATCATCTACAACTTTATTATTTTCATAAAAAATATTACAATGGTCCTTATGAAAGCTAATCACATAGCCTTCTTGTGCTAAACATAAAACAGAAATCAAATTCCTACTTGTTGCAGGCACATAATAACAATCTCTTAGAAATAAATTTAATCCTAATGGTAATCGCAGAGGGTAGGTTCCCACAGCCACAGCAGCAACTCTTGCTCCATTTTCGACGTGTAGGATCATCTCTCCATCTCTCAGCCTCCTGCTCTCCTCAAGACACTACATAGAAGTGCACAAATGAGCACTAGAACCAGAGTCAAGCACCCAACTAGATGCAGAAGAAATCATAAGATTAGACTCTAAAATGAGCATACCTCCAGAAGGATCATCCTTCTTGTTCTTCAGGGTGGCCAGGTACTGAGGATAGTTTCGCTTCCAATGGCCGTCTGATTGGCAGTGAAAATATTTTCCCTTATCAGCAGCCTTCTTCTTCGGTTCTGTCTTCTTCTTCTTGCCATCCACCTTCTGCTTCTTCGCAGACTTCTTTTTCTTTCCAAAAGACTTTCTCTTGGAAGAAGTCCACTCCACAGTAAGAACTGAGCCTTTTGAACCCTTCATAGAAAGCTCAGTCGTAACCAGTATGTTCATTAGCTCGACCAAGGTACACTGCATCTTATGCATATGAAAGTTCATGATGAACTGACCATATGCATCAGACAAGGACTGAAGGATCACATCAATCTGAAAATCCTTGTCTAAGATCATACCAAGCTTCTCAAGCTCCTCAAGATCCTTGATCATTGTCAAACAAAGATCTTGGACTGATTGCCCATCACGCATCTTGGCTTTAAAAAGTCTTTGACAGACTTGATACTTAGCCACGCGACTCTGTTTACCAAACAACTCTTGCAGGTGAGCCAACATTTGGCAGGTAGCCAAAATATTCTCATGTTGGCACTGCAAGTCATCAGACATTGCACCCAACATGTAGTACCTTGCTTTGTTATCATCATCTGTCCACTTTTCAGAGACGCTCTCTATTCAGTAGTCGAACGTGTCGGTATGGCAGGTGGGCCCTGGTCTAAGATATGAGTCAATTTTTTAAAATCCAGAACAATTCTGTAGTTCCTCAACCAGTCTTTGAAATTGGGTCCAATCAGTCTATGGGTGTCTAGAATTTTGGTCAGGGGGTTTGAGGCAGACATGTTTTCTGTAGAGAGTCAAAAGTTTCTAATTAGATTTTATAATCAGACTCAATCAATTTATTTAGAATTTTTATTTTTAAACAAATTAAGCTCCCACTATTTTCTCAGATCCCTACACTCCCTTGGTAGAGATGTGAAAATCTCCGTGATTAGTGATTTCTAGTGGGCGGTGCGGTCTCACCAACTGGCTCACCACCTCACCTAACAGTTATTGGTGATGGGTCAACCGATGAGTGGACAACTCTTGTCCAATGATTCTCTAATCATGGTGCACCCAAAATTTGGTCTCTGATTCATGAAGCTCATCGTGTCCGGGATATTGCTCCAATCTTTAGTTAAGCCAAACCCACCATTTGTACGAACTAGATTCTTGATTGGGTCCCTCATCGTATCCAGAATATTAAGCCCAACCCATCCTCTAATTCGTAGCATCCAATGCCTAATGGACATAGTTGCATCTTTCCGATGCAACTGAGCCACTGTAACCAGTCGAGAATAATCAACCCCGAGAAGGGCTCGCACATCTACAATGGTGGAAGACCTAGACTTAATATTTTCTTAAGGAGATTTGATTTAGGTCTCATTAAACCTGACTTGACATAGTCATAGCAATTATGACTAACCTAGTGGCATGGGTTAGCTCGAATTGTTAGCCATCTCTAATCAGAACTGAGTCGACACATATGGCCAGGTAAGTGAGATCGATGGAAGGGATATGCCATTAACTCGACAAGAATGCATTCAAGTCGAGTAGCTCTCAATTAAAAATCAGTCGGTCGCATCTGCCCAACTTATCTTAGACACCAAATTGTCGAACCAGAACTAATTGGGTTAGCCTACAATCCAGGCTCTAACCACTGAACCAAATTAGGTCTTAACTTGATCGGGTCACATCTAAATGTGATTCAACCTTGACCCAGACTTAATCCTATTAGGCTGATCAATTATTAGCTTTCATGATCCCACCTAACCAACTCTTGATTCGGTTTGATCAACCGCTAGACCTAATTGAGCTACCCAAGCCCGAACCCAATTTTATGAAAATATCTTAGATCTAAAATTCTTAATTTTAGACCTTAATTTCATAAGCTTAATTCATTAATTAAGTTTGGGTTCATAAACAAAGCATGTAAAATAAATCCTAGGGTTTCAAGATCTAGGGTTTTACAGAAAAGTAAGTTTTGATTTCTGATTAAGGATGAACGCGTGGCACCCCTATACGTCATATGAACACCCCATTGAATAAGAACAGAGGGTCTTAAAATCCTACTTCGTTCTTATGACCGGACGGCCATAAGGAATATCTTAATCATAAATATAAATTTAACTACAAAACTAGTTAGATCTAAATTAACATATCACATATACAATTTAAGATCTAACTAATACATGCTTTGCATACATCTCATGTATCAAAAATTGATCTAATTAATATACTTTCAGATCTGATACATCACATGTAATATCTAAAAAATAAGATTTAAATTAAACTATTCAAAATTAAATCTATTCTAGACAAGTCACTAGAATAATTCTACAACTAGTCTAGGCATGCAGCAGATCAATTTTATAAAAAAATTAAAATTTTATTTTTATTTTTGATCTGATTATAATACTTATAATATAAAAAAATAAAAAATAAATTAGATTTAATTCATATTTTAATCTCATTAAAATATAAGACTTAAGACTATTCATGGATTCAACTAATCCTAGTCTAGTCATGCATCTTATGCATGTTAGATCTTCTTAGATTTAATTTTAAATATTTTGATTTTAGATCCTATTATATCTGATGTGATATCTGAAATTTTTAATATCAAATAAATAAAAATTAAAATTAGATCTAAATTAGATCTGAAATAGAGCCAACAACTTAGCTCTGATACCACTTGAAGGAGGAAAATTGCTTTTCCTCATAGGATCTTCCAGATTTCATCAAATCTGGAGTGGAATAATTTTTTAAAAAAAATTATCCTACATATATTTTAGATCTAAATCTCTAGATCTAATCTTCATATCTAATATTAAGTCTAAAATAAATCTAAAAGAATGAGGAAACAAGTAATACCTCAAGGTAATCTGATTATCCTGTAGATGGTCTCAGCACAGCTCGAGGTTCTGATGTAGCCACGTAAGTGTCTGGCTTCTACTGGTATCCACTCAAGCAAAATCTGGAACATCTTCTCCTTGCAAATCTACACTCCAAAAATCAGATCTCTATCTGATTTGGAAGTGCTTCAGAACTTCTTCTGAAGTTAGAGCAGCAGCCTGTCGAAGATGTCCTGCAGCCTTCTGTTCCAGGCATCACCACGCCTTGGATCTTTGCCAGATGGACGTCCAACTCTTTGGATGTGAAGAGGGGAGAAAGGAGAGAAGGGAGGATATAGAGAAAGGGGAGGGGGTGGCAGCTATTGGGTTTTGTGCATAAAACAACTTATACCTCGAAACCCTAGGCGCAACAGGGTTTATATAGACCCTGTATGCTGCGCAGTGCCACATCATTCAACCAATCAAAAAATTTTAATAAATTCTAAAAAAATTTTGATTGGTGGAGTGATGTAACTGATCATATCAGATAAGAACCCACCATATCTTCAAAAGATGGTGCCAATATTGGATAAGCACAAATAGAGGTGGCGCCCAAGAGTTTAAATTGATCAAGACTCTCCAATCCTTATCCACTTGGGGTGCCCACTTTAATCCAATTGGGCTCACACCATAATCTGATTATGACACCCAATTTGATGTGGGCTTGTGGAAACTTCACAAAAATCCTTCAATGAGCCCTCTTCAGTTTAAGACCCATATGTCAACTTTTGACAGATGTCCTAAAATGAAATTGGCAGGTGCTAGGAATTAGCA
This sequence comes from Elaeis guineensis, assembly GCF_000442705.2. Classification (NCBI taxonomy): domain Eukaryota; kingdom Viridiplantae; phylum Streptophyta; class Magnoliopsida; order Arecales; family Arecaceae; genus Elaeis; species Elaeis guineensis. The sequence goes on from NC_025996.2 coordinate 110,366,848, forward strand.
GGTGTTTTCTTAAATTCATCTCATGAATTAAGATAAGCCTTTTCTAAGCTAGACAAGCTTTATTTAAACTAAGAGAAACCTTCCTAAGGTTCTCTGGATAAGTCAAATCATATTTGGCTCAGTAGAGATAGAAAAGATTACACGAGGAGAAAGTTAGGCTCAATCGAGTGCTAGCATGATTTCCTTGAACCTAATTGGATCTAATCCAAATCAATTGGGTTAGCCCAATTGATGACATCCAGACCCTAACCCTTATTTGTGTGACCTAGTTAGGTTTAATTTTGTATGGTAATGAGACATGTCATGATCTCATCATCGACATCATCGAAACTCCTTTCGATGGACCAGAACTCTTTTGATTCAGACAATTAGAATGATCGATCATCAATATCATTCTAATTGCTCTCAAAATCCACTAGTAACACCTAGCAGTATGTGGTGGCAATCCATCAGAACTGAAGATGAACCTCTCGGTGTAGCTACCTGTGTGATTGAGTTCCTCTATCATGAGTCCCGACTGAATTAGGGTTAAGATGAATTCGTCAAACCCAACATCAGTCATATGAGTTAATCGATCGATCCGAGTCTGATGTGAAACCTTAATGAAAAATTCTTTTTCATTATTTCACTCTACCATGGCCATGGGCATAAGGACTCGATCTTTCAATTATCATAGGACTACTCTCATCTATCGAGATTGATAGATCCCATCTTGGTGCGACCTAGTTCCTACAATGAATATGCTACAACCAACATACACCTCAGGATTCCGAATGGCTAGAAGATCGAGTTATGGAGTAGTCAAACTACAACATACTCAAGGTAAACTATCGACGCACCTCAGGTCAAAGAACTAGGCACACAACTGCAGCATCAAGCTAGTCATTGATGAGAAGGTAGACTTTTTATGACTGCTCGAAGTGGTCACACTCAGTACTCTCGTTCTCAATGAATACCTGTACTCTCACTCCGATGTCTCCACACCGTAGACTCAAGACACATCTATAGTCAAAATTATTCATTTATAGTCAAAATTATAAATTTATCCTTAGATCTGTACAGGAATGTGTTCCAAAGCCAATCGTCAGCCTGTTGATGGTTGTGCTCTTTTTGTATTAGTATATAAATTATACATAAATAAAAGTTATTTTGATATTTCTTCATCATAAATTATTTCATCTTCTAATGAACTCCTGTGTTGTGGTGAAGTCCTTAGACTATTTAGACTCGACAAAGAAGGATTTGTCGTTTAGCCCTTAAACCTGTTCGCAATCAAATGATACGTTGTTAACAAGGACGACAACATTTATCAAGCATAGGTCATTGTGTGCCATATGGGTTGGTTATCCTCTTAACCAAGGAGTGTAGAGACACTGGTATGGCATACTGGTGAATGTAAGGGACATCTGCACTGAACGTGACCGACTCCGGAGCTATTTCTGCTATCAAGATTTGCTCCGATGGGATATGGGTATAACTGTCCCTCCGACCTGAGACCGCCACGGTGACTTGCAAGCAACTCACTGCATTTAGGCACTAGACTACCTGAATTTCTAATTCAGTGACGGAAGGTTGCTGAGTGTAGTCAAGTACTTGACTTGTCGGTGCGTGTGTCAAGATGGGATTGACCACTCCAGTTCAGGAGCTGTGTACAGTCATGTTTCAATTTAGCAAAATCTTGGCTAGGGTAGTCCTAATGAGGAGTCACAAGACTGTTTGAGTTGAGCACAATTCGGATGATCTAATCAAGGTTGACAGTTTAACCCTGAGTCGTCCTAAACACAGGGGTTAAAAGGGATGAATTATACAGTAACCATATTCGTGTAGGTTCTGAATGTTGCGATTGTGACTATTCGACCTATTCGGATGTTGGTACCATTGCTAGATGGTCACTTCAATTAGTACAAAAATTAGTTCCTGTGCTACCGACTTAGGTTCGAACCTACGGGGTCACACACATTAGAGGTTCCTATCTGATCTGGTGGCTGGTCAAGAGTCCCACTGGACTGGGACTCTTCGACCAAGAGTCCTAATGCTCAGAGACTCTGAGTCCTACGTGTCTAAACTCTATGATCAAGAATCAAGATTCTCTGATCATGAGTTCCACATATTTTGGATACTGGGGTCAAGAGTCCCACTGGTTTGGGACTTTCGATCAAGGTTTCATATCGATGGACTTTGATGCCCGATTGTCCATCGGATTTAGATTCAGTATTTATGAGAGTTTAATTAGTGATTTGATCACTAATTAACTCAATTTAATTGAATAATTATTTTTGGATCAAGTCCAATTGAATTGGATTCAGTTGGGTTTGACCCGATTAGGTTAAGAGTTGACCTAATCGTCGAGGTGGTTTGGTCCCTGATCTGATCAGGGGTTGGACTTAGTCAATTTTTGATTTGATTAAGATTTTATTGAACTTAATTAAGCCTAATTGTGTTGGGTTTAATTTAGTCTAATTGTGTCTAATCTATTTTAATAAGGTTGGTTCAATTAGGTTTGAAACCACCTTTGATTTATCTCCCTGCGCCACCTCACTCACCTCCGCCTATTTGAATTCATGAGAAACAAGTTCTCATGAATTTTCTCCCACACAGAAGCCTTCCCATGCCCCACCTATGTGCGCCATCTGAGTGGATAATGATAAGGTTGGTTGGCCATTCAAATTCAAAGGATGTTTGAATTTGAATGGGCAACAAATCCCATGCGCCACCCCTTTCTTTTGTGCGCAACTTATTCTACACTAGAAAAAGTTTCTCATGTAAACTCTCCACAGACAAAGAAGCCCACGCCCCTCTCTTCTCATGCCTAGAGTGGATAAGGATAAGTTGGTTGGCATTTGAATTCAAATTCGATTTGAATTCAAGTGAGCAACCACCTAGCTTTATCCTCTCACGCGGTGAAAATGCTAAAAAGATGCGTATTGCACTATTTTTAAAAAGATGAGAAGGTGGGGCGTGCGCAATATCTGATCTGAGAGAGAAAAGGGGGCGTGAGATAGACCTTCTACATGAGAAAAGAAAAGAAAAGAAGAGAAAAAAAAAGAAGAGAGACTGGGTGCAGGTTTTTCTGTGTGTATCCTAAGGTTTCTGCCTAGGATTTGGGAAGTGAGAAGGTGAGCTATGAGTATCATGAGCCCACCAAACTTCAGGGTGAGCTTCATCAACCTCTCAAGCATGTCTGCTGATGATCTGGAGCATCCGAGGAATCGACAGACATCGATCGAAGGAGTTCGATCAGCATCAGCCGTCGAAAGGGTTCTGCAACGAACTAGCATTCGTGAGGAGCCGATCAGATAGGGAGCTTTGTGTGGATGATCCATAGAGGCCAGATATACTATGTGGCTGTATTACAATGATCAGACCTTTCTGACGGTGATCAGACTGTTGGGAATAGTGTCCCAAAACCAATCGTCAGCCTGTTGATGGTTGTGCTCTTTGTTGTATTAGTACATGAATTATAAATTAATAAAAATTATTTTGATATTTTTTATCATAAATTATTTCATCTTCTAATGAACTCCTGTATTGTGGTGAAGTCCTTAGGACTATTTAGACTCGATAAAGGAGGATTTATCGTTTAGTCCTTAAACCTGTTCGCGACCAAATGATACGTTGTTACCAAAGACGACAACGTTTATCAAGCATAGGTCGTTGTGTGCCATATGGGTTGGTTGTCCTCTTAACCAAAGAGTGTTGAGACACTGGTATGGCATACAGGTGAGATATAAGGGTACATCCGCACTGAACGTGACCGACTCCAAAACTATTTTTGCTGTCAAGATTTGCTCCGATGGGATATGGGTATAACTGTCCCTCCGACCTGAGACCGCCATGGTGACTCGCAAGCAACTCACTGTACTTAGGCACTGGACTATCTGAATTTCTAATTCAGTGACGGAAGGCTGCTGGGTGTAGTCAAGTACTTGACTTGTTAGTGCGTGTGTCAAGATGGGATTGACCACTCCAGTTCAGGAGCTGTGTACAGTCGTGTTTCAATTTAGCAAAATCTTGGCTAGGGTAGTTCTAGTGAGGAGTCACAGGACTGTTTGAGTTGAGCACGATTCGAATGATCTAATCAGGGTTGACAGTTTAACCCTGAGTCGTCCTAAACACAGGGTCAAAAGGGATGAATTATACAGTAATCATATTCACGTAGGTTTTGAGTATTGCGATTGTGACTATTCTACCTATCTGAACATCAGGTACCATTGCTAGATGGTCACTTCGATTAGTACAGGAATTGGTTCCTGTGCTACCGGCTTAGGTTCGAACTTGCGGGGTCACATACATTAGAGGTTCCTATCTGATCTGATGCTGGTGAAGAGTTTTAATTCTCATGGACTATGATCCTACATGTCTGAAACTCTATGATCGAGAATCAGGATTCTCTGATCATGAGTCCCACATATTTTGGGTACCGAGGTCAAGAGTCCCATTGGTTTGGGACTCTTCGATCAAGGTTTCATATCGATGGACTTTGATACCCAATTGTCCATCAGATTTGGACTCAATATTTATGAGAGATTTAATTAGTGATTTGATCACTAATTAACTCATTTGATTGAGTAATTATTTTTGGATCAAGTCTAATTGAATTGGATTCAGTTGGGTTTGATCCGATTAGGTTAAGTGTTGACCTAATCATCGAAGTGCTTTGGTCCCTGATTTGATCAGGAGTTGGCTTAGTCAATTCCTAATTTGATTAGGATTTTATTGAGCCTAATTAAGCCTAATTGTGTTGGGTTTAAATTAGTCTAATTGGAAATAACTTATTTTAATTAAGTTGGTTCAATTAGGTTGATTTAAAATTAGAAACCACCTTGACCTCAACTCCCTGCGCTACCTCACTTCTTCTGCACCCATTTGAATTCATGAGAAATAGCTTCTCATGAATTTTCTCCCATGCAAAGGCCTTCCCATGCCCCACATTTGTGCACCATATGGGTGGATAAAGATGGTTGGTTGGCCATTCAAATTCAAAAGAAAGTTTGAATTGAATGAGCAACCAATCCATGCACCACCTAGCCTTATCCATGCGCCATTTGTTTTACACGAGAAAGAGTATCTCATGTAAATTCTCCACATACAAAGTTCCCATGCCTTCTTCTTCTCACACCAAGAGTGGATAAGGATGGGTTGGTTTGCATTTGAATTCAAATTTGATTTGAATTCAAGTGAGCAACCACCTATCTTTATCCTCTCACGCGGATAAGACACGTCTTGCGTTGTTTTAAAAAGAGGAGAAGGTGGGGCGTGCGCAATATCTGATCTGAAAAAGAAAAGTGGGCATGAGGAAGGTTTCTACATGTTTTTTGAAAGGTTCAAAAATTCGAGAGGAAGGAAAATAAAGAAAGTGGGCGCAGGCTTTTCTTGTGTACCCTAAGATTTTGGCTTAGGGTTTGGGAAGTGAGAACGTGAGCTACGAGTGTCGTGAGCCCACCAAACTTCAAAAGAGTATCATCAACCTCTCTACCATCTTTACTGATAATTCAGAGCATCCAAGAAGTTGACAGACATCGATCGAAGGAGTTCGATCAACATCGACTATCAAAAGGGTTCAGTCACGAACTAGCATTCATGAGAAGCCGATCAGATCGAGAGCTTCATGTGGACGATCCATAGAGGCCAGACATACTGTGTGGCTATGTTATAATGATCAGACCCTCCGACGGTGATCAAATTATGGTGATCAACTATCTGCACAAAGATAATGTGTTCTGAACACATAACAGTAAATTATTTACTGTAGAAGTTTGAATTTCAAATTTAAATGCATGCTATGTATATATCATATTTAAATCTTTGTATAGGATTTATATATGTTAATTAATTATATTAATTAATAATTTCCACTATAAAATAATGATTTTGAAAAAGTTTTAAAATTATCGTTTTACCCCTGCACTAAAATTCACTTCAAATGGTATCAGAGCGGGTTCTAAAATATGAAATATATATTTGCATGTGTAGATTAAGTTGTAATCTAAAAGTTTAAATTTTAAATTTCAAATTTCAAATTTAAAATTTAAATTTTGAAATTTATTCGAAATTCAAAATTTAGAAATTTAAATTTGAATTTTGAATTTTGAAATTCGAAATTTAAAATTCAAAAATTTGAAATTCAAAATTTGAAATTTAAAATTTGAAATTTGGTGAAAATTTCAAATTTAAAATTTAAATTTAAAATTCAAAATTTAAAATTCAAAATTTGAAATTTGAAATTTAAAATTTGAAATTCAAAATTTAAAATTTAAAATTTAAAATTTGAAATTTAAAATTTAAATTTGAAATTGGTATATTTAGATATACTTGATCCAAGTAGCAAGTAGTCTAATTGGGTTGGTTGCCATGGTCGTCCGGTCAATAGGAGAAAAGTAGGGTTTAAAGGCCCTCTCCTCCCATTCGATGGGGTTCTCCTATGGCAGTAGGGGATGCCGCTATAATTATATCCCATGCAGATGAAGCAGCGAAAGAACTTAATTGTAAATGTTCAATTGTAAAATTTATCATGAATATGTTAGATTAGATCTAAAGAAATATTCATGATTTATTTTGATTGAGTTTTTTCTGTTATGTAATTAGCAATAAGATTGCTGTTTATGAAATATGCTGATCTGTTTGTAAAGTAAGTCAACATATTTGGTGAACAGAAAATAAAACTTTTCAAATTTAAAAATTATTTTCGAAATGTCAAACCTGACCCATCAGCCCAAATACTTAATTAAAAGAATTAAGTGTTGTCAAGTTGGTCTAGAATTGTGAATTAAGACCTAAGACAATTGCATAAACTTGTGCATTAATAGGTTAGATGGATTAGGTCCATAATTGGGTAAGACCTAAGGTTAGCTTAAAGAAATAGACTAAATTAGAGTAATTAATCAAATCTAATCAAAAGTTGAATTAGATTAGGTCAAGGACACTCTAGACTCAACTCCAATAGTTGTAGTTAAATGGGTCCATGTCTTTAACTAGATCAAGATGGACTTAATTCATGGCTATGCGGTGGAACCCTATTTACTAAGTTGATCAAATTAAAACTAATGAACCGGTTGGTGGTCTAAGGTAAGTTCGGCAATTTGACCAGTGGTTTTTAAGTGGGAGCTACTTGCATTGATTCGATCTCTGACGAGTTAATGGCATATCCCCACCACTGATCTCACTTACCTGGCCAACCTGGTGAGTTAGTTTTGATTAGATCATTTGGTGATTAGGGCTCACCCATGTCATTAGGTAAATCAGTGTGACTGATTTAGGTACTCCTAATGCGGCTTTAATTAAATCCTTTTTAATCTGACTTGGTGAAGTCAGTGGGAGGATTGAAATTGGCTGGTTAATTTTTTCTTCTATCCTTTAATAAAATCCTCAAAAATTATTAGGTCCCTAAAATGATTAAGTTATAGTGATAACTAAGTCATTGCCTCCCATTATGAGTGATAATGAGTCCATTAGTTTAATAATCATTGGAGGCCCAAAGGCCTGGTGCTTATTAACTAATGGAATTATC
>NC_025996.2:110374454-110432713 GCF_000442705.2 Elaeis guineensis
TTGGACTTCTGATGAGACCTTGGCTCCTTAGCTAGGCTATGCGCTATTATTGTCTGCAAAGAGTATGGCATCCATACATCACTCCAAGCTCTGCGGCAAACTTCTTGTACCAAAATGCCTCCTTCACAGCTTCCGATGCAGCAATGTACTCTGCCTCTATGGTGAATCAGCAATCACGTCTGCTTGGAAGTCTTTCAGCTAACTGCACCACCATTGCAAATGAACAGACTCTTAGATGTCGACTTTCGATCATCTATATCAGCCATAAAGTCTGAGTTTGTATATCCCTGAATCTAGAGTTCTCCATTCCCAAAGACTAGAAACATATCCTTAGTCCTCTCAAGTACTTAAGGATACATTTCACAGAAGTCCAGTGCTCTTCATCTGATTCGACTATATTTGCTTGTGACACTCACAGCATGGGCTATATCAGGTCGTGTACATAGCATGGCATACATGAGGCTCCTATTGCCGAAGCATAAGGGATCTTGCTCATGCATTCAATCTCCTCTGGTGTGCTAGGCACATCTTCTTGAGAGATGAATGCCATGTTTAAAAGGTAATAAATCTCTTTTGGAGTTTTCCATGCTAAATCTTTTTAGCACCTCCTCTATGTACATTTTCTGTGAAGTCCCAACGTCCTATTTGGCCTATCTCTATAGACCTTAATACCCAGTATAAAGGATGCCTCTCTTAGATCTTTCATAGAGAACTCCTTAGACAACCATACTTTGACTGAGATTAACATGAGAATGTCATTTCCAATAGGAGGATGTCATCTACGTATAATACAAGGAAGACAACTACGCTCCCACTGACCTTTTTGAACACACATGGTTCCTCCTCGTTCTTGATGAAACCAAATATTTGATCACATCATTGAAATGAGTATTCCAACTCCGAGATGCTTGCTTAAGTCCATAAATGGACCTTTGTAGCTTGCAGATCCTGTGATATCATCACTGGATGTGAAACCAAGCGGCTGTTTCATATAGAAATCTTCCTCAAGATGTCCATTTAAGAATGCCATTTTCACATCCATCTGCCATATTTCATAATCAAAATAGGCTGCAACAGTAAGCAATGTGTGGATGAATTTTAGCATGGCTATGGACGAGAAGGTATCCTGATAGTCAATGCCTTCACGCTGACTATAACCTTTCGCTATGAGCTAGCCTTGAATGTCTCCACATTCCCATCTGCACCTATCTTTCTCTTGAAGATCTATTTACATCCAATAGGTACAATACTTTCAAGTGGATCTACCAAGGTCCAGACTTGGTTTGAGTGCATCGAGTCAATTTTTGATCTCATTGCCTCTAACCATTTCTCAGAGTCGATATCTAATATCGTCTCATCATAGGTCTTAGGATCATCACCATGAACCCCATTTCTCATGAGGAACATTTTCTCTATATTTATCTTGTATAGTACCTAAGTATCTTTCAGGAGGACGAAAAATTCTAGTCGATCTATGAGGTGGAAGAGGTTGTGTTAGGACTAGTTCTGATTGATTTGGTTCCTCATGTTCTTTAGCTCGTTGCTCTTGGGAGACATTCTCCTTGAGCTTTATTATTCTTCCGATGCCACATCTTAAATAAACTATTTTTCAAGAAAAATAGCATTTTGACTCACAATCACATTGTGGTCTTCCAGAATATAAAAATAGTATCCTAATGACTCTTTAGGATATCCTATGAATCGAGCTTTAAAAGACCTGAACTCTAACTTGTCCGCCTGTTGTCTCTTGACATGAGTCGGACAACCCCAAATTCTGAGATGATTCAGACTTGGCTTCTTACCATGCCATATCTCATACGGTGTGGTAGGAATAATTTTAGAGAGAACCCTATTCAATACATAAATTACTGTCATGAGACAATATCCCCAAAGAAATTTAGAAAGGTCCGTGAAGCTCATCATGAACGGACCATATCTAATAGGGTCAGGTTTCTCCGTTCTGAAACCCGTTGAGTTGAGGCGTTCCAGGTGGAGTCCATTGAGAGACTATACCATTATCCTTAAGATAGTCTAGAAACTCCTGACTAAGGTATTCACCTCCTCGATCTGATCGAAGAACCTTAATGGGCTTTCTTGTTTATTTTTCTACCTTATGTCTGAATTTTTTGAACCTTTCAAAAGCTTTAGACTTGTGTTTCATTAAAAATACATACCTGTACCTAGATATATCATCGATAAAGATAATGAAGTAGACATAGTTGCCTCTAGCCGACACATCAAATGGACTGCACACATCCATATGTACTAGGGCAAGTAGGTCTGTGGCCCTTTCCCCATGTCCCACAAAAGGAAGCTTGATCATTTTGCTTTGAAGGCATGATTCACAAACTAGATATGACTCAAAGTCAACAGACTCAATAGCCTAGATTTCTTCAATTTGTTAACCCTATCTTCCGCTATATGACCTAGCCTTAGGTGCCACAGATACTTATCATTTAGACTATCTCTAGGCCTTTTAATTTCTATGACATTCATATTTTGCTCAATATTAAATACAGATACATCAATATGTAGCTGATAGAGACGTTAATAAGAAAATCATCTACAACTTTATTATTTTCATAAAAAATATTACAATGGTCCTTATGAAAGCTAATCACATAGCCTTCTTGTGCTAAACATAAAACAGAAATCAAATTCCTACTTGTTGCAGGCACATAATAACAATCTCTTAGAAATAAATTTAATCCTAATGGTAATCGCAGAGGGTAGGTTCCCACAGCCACAGCAGCAACTCTTGCTCCATTTTCGACGTGTAGGATCATCTCTCCATCTCTCAGCCTCCTGCTCTCCTCAAGACCCTACATAGAAGTGCACAAATGAGCACTAGAACCAGAGTCAAGCACCCAACTAGATGCAGAAGAAATCATAAGATTAGACTCTAAAATGAGCATACCTCCAGAAGGATCATCCTTCTTGTTCTTCAGGGTGGCCAGGTACTGAGGATAGTTTCGCTTCCAATGGCTGTCTGATTGGCAGTGAAAATATTTTCCTTATCAGCAGCCTTCTTCTTCGGTTCTGTCTTCTTCTTCTTGCCATCCACCTTCTGCTTCTTCGCAGACTTCTTTTTCTTTCCAAAAGACTTTCTCTTGGAAGAAGTCCACTCCACAGTAAGAACTGAGCCTTTTGAACCCTTCATAGAAAGCTCAGTCGTAACCAGTATGTTCATTAGCTCGACCAAGGTACACTGCATCTTATGCATATGAAAGTTCATGATGAACTGACCATATGCATCGGACAAGGACTGAAGGATCACATCAATCTGAAAATCCTTGTCTAAGATCATACCAAGCTTCTCAAGCTCCTCAAGATCCTTGATCATTGTCAAACAATGATCTTGGACTGATTGCCCATCACGCATCTTGGCTTTAAAAAGTCTTTGACAGACTTGATACTTAGCCACGCGACTCTGTTTACCAAACAACTCTTGCAGGTGAGCCAACATTTGGCAGGTAGCCAAAATATTCTCTGTTGGCACTGCAAGTCATCAGACATTGCACCCAACATGTAGTACCTTGCTTTGTTATCATCATCTGTCCACTTTTCCAGAGACGCTCTCTATTCAGTAGTCGAACGTGTCGGTATGGCAGGTGGGCCCTGGTCTAAGATATGAGTCAATTTTTTAAAATCCAGAACAATTCTGTAGTTCCTCAACCAGTCTTTGAAATTGGGTCCAATCAGTCTATGGGTGTCTAGAATTTTGGTCAGGGGGTTTGAGGCAGACATGTTTTCTGTAGAGAGTCAAAAGTTTCTAATTAGATTTTATAATCAGACTCAATCAATTTATTTAGAATTTTTATTTTTAAACAAATTAAGCTCCCACTATTTTCTCAGATCCCTACACTCCCTTGGTAGAGATGTGAAAATCTCCGTGATTAGTGATTTCTAGTGGGCGGTGCGGTCTCACCAACTGGCTCACCACCTCACCTAACAGTTATTGGTGATGGGTCAACCGATGAGTGGACAACTCTTGTCCAATGATTCTCTAATCATGGTGCACCCAAAATTTGGTCTCTGATTCATGAAGCTCATCGTGTCCGGGATATTGCTCCAATCTTTAGTTAAGCCAAACCCACCATTTGTACGAACTAGATTCTTGATTGGGTCCCTCATCGTATCCAGAATATTAAGCCCAACCCATCCTCTAATTCGTAGCATCCAATGCCTAATGGACATAGTTGCATCTTTCCGATGCAACTGAGCCACTGTAACCAGTCGAGAATAATCAACCCCGAGAAGGGCTCGCACATCTACAATGGTGGAAGACCTAGACTTAATATTTTCTTAAGGAGATTTGATTTAGGTCTCATTAAACCTGACTTGACATAGTCATAGCAATTATGACTAACCTAGTGGCATGGGTTAGCTCGAATTGTTAGCCATCTCTAATCAGAACTGAGTCGACACATATGGCCAGGTAAGTGAGATCGATGGAAGGGATATGCCATTAACTCGATAAGAATGCATTCAAGTCGAGTAGCTCTCAATTAAAAATCAGTCGGTCGCATCTGCCCAACTTATCTTAGACACCAAATTGTCGAACCAGAACTAATTGGGTTAGCCTACAATCCAGGCTCTAACCACTGAGCCAAATTAGGTCTTAACTTGATCGGGTCACATCTAAATGTGATTCGACCTTGACCCAGACTTAATCCTATTAGGCTGATCAATTATTAGCTTTCATGATCCCACCTAACCAACTCTTGATTCGGTTTGATCAACCGCTAGACCTAATTGAGCTACCCAAGCCCGAACCCAATTTTATGAAAATATCTTAGATCTAAAATTCTTAATTTTAGACCTTAATTTCATAAGCTTAATTCATTAATTAAGTTTGGGTTCATAAACAAAGCATGTAAAATAAATCCTAGGGTTTCAGGATCTAGGGTTTTACAGAAAAGTAAGTTTTGATTTCTGATTAAGGATGAACGCGTGGCACCCCTATACGTCATATGAACACCCCATTGAATAAGAACAGAGGGTCTTAAAATCCTACTTCGTTCTTATGACCGGACGGCCATAAGGAATATCTTAATCATAAATATAAATTTAACTACAAAACTAGTTAGATCTAAATTAACATATCACATATACAATTTAAGATCTAACTAATACATGCTTTGCATACATCTCATGTATCAAAAATTGATCTAATTAACATACTTTCAGATCTGATACATCACATGTAATATCTAAAAAATAAGATTTAAATTAAACTATTCAAAATTAAATCTATTCTAGACAAGTCACTAGAATAATTCTACAACTAGTCTAGGCATGCAGCAGATCAATTTTATAAAAAAATTAAAATTTTATTTTTTATTTTTGATCTGATTATAATACTTATAATATAAAAAAATAAAAAATAAATTAGATTTAATTCATATTTTAATCTCATTAAAATATAAGACTTAAGACTATTCATGGATTCAACTAATCCTAGTCTAGTCATGCATCTTATGCATGTTAGATCTTCTTAGATTTAATTTTAAATATTTTGATTTTAGATCCTATTATATCTGATGTGATATCTGAAATTTTTAATATCAAATAAATAAAAATTAAAATTAGATCTAAATTAGATCTGAAATAGAGCCAACAACTTAGCTCTGATACCACTTGAAGGAGGAAAATTGCTTTTCCTCATAGGATCTTCCAGATTTCATCAAATCTGGAGTGGAATAATTTTTTAAAAAAAATTATCCTAATATATTTTAGATCTAAATCTCTAGATCTAATCTTCATATCTAATATTAAGTCTAAAATAAATCTAAAAAGAATGAGGAAACAAGTAATACCTCAAGGGTAATCTGATTATCCTGTAGATGGTCTCAGCACAGCTCGAGGTTCTGATGTAGCCACATAAGTGCCTGGCTTCTACTGGTATCCACTCAAGCAAAATCTGGAACATCTTCTCCTTGCAAATCTACACTCCAAAAATCAGATCTCTATCTGATTTGGAAGTGCTTCAGAACTTCTTCTGAAGTTAGAGCAGCAGCCTGTCGAAGATGTCCTGCAGCCTTCTGTTCCAGGCATCACCACGCCTTGGATCTTTGCCAGATGGACGTCCAACTCTTTGGATGTGAAGAGGGGAGAAAGGAGAGAAGGGAGGATATAGAGAAAGGGGAGGGGGTGGCAGCTATTGGGTTTTGTGCATAAAACAACTTATACCTCGAAACCCTAGGCGCAACAGGGTTTATATAGACCCTGTATGCTGCGCAGTGCCACATCATTCAACCAATCAAAAAATTTTAATAAATTCTAAAAAAATTTTGATTGGTGGAGTGATGTCAACTGATCATATCAGATAAGAACCCCACCATATCTTCAAAAGATGGTGCCAATATTGGATAAGCACAAATAGAGGTGGCGCCCAAGAGTTTAAATTGATCAAGACTCTCCAATCCTTATCCACTTGGGGTGCCCACTTTAATCCAATTGGGCTCACACCATAATCTGATTATGACACCCAATTTGATGTGGGCTTGTGGAAACTTCACAAAAATCCTTCAATGAGCCCTCTTCAGTTTAAGACCCATATGTCAACTTTTGACAGATGTCCTAAAATGAAATTGGCAGGTGCTAGGAATTAGCAGGTGTTTTCTTAAATTCATCTCATGAATTAAGACAAGCCTTTTCTAAGCTAGACAAGCTTTATTTAAACTAAGAGAAACCTTCCTAAGGTTCTCTGGATAAGTCAAATCATATTTGGCTCAGTAGAGATAGAAAAGATTACACGAGGAGAAAGTTAGGCTCAATCGAGTGCTAGCATGATTTCCTTGAACCTAATTGGATCTAATCCAAATCAATTGGGTTAGCCCAATTGATGACATCCAGACCCTAACCCTTATTTGTGTGACCTAGTTAGGTTTAATTTTGTATGGTAATGAGACATGTCGTGATCTCATCATCGACATCATCGAAACTCCTTTCGATGGACCAGAACTCTTTTGATTCAGACAATTAGAATGATCGATCATCAATATCATTCTAATTGCTCTCAAAATCCACCAGTAACACCTAGCAGTATGTGGTGGCAATCCATCAGAACTGAAGATGAACCTCTCGGTGTAGCTACCTGTGTGATTGAGTTCCTCTATCATGAGTCCCGACTGAATTAGGGTTAAGATGAATTCGTCAAACCCAACATCAGTCATATGAGTTAATCGATCGATCCGAGTCTGATGTGAAACCTTAATGAAAAATTCTTTTTCATTATTTCACTCTACCATGGCCATGGGCATAAGGACTCGATCTTTCAATTATCATAGGACTACTCTCATCTATCGAGATTGATAGATCCCATCTTGGTGCGACCTAGTTCCTACAATGAATATGCTACAACCAACATACACCTCAGGGTTCCGAATGGCTAGAAGATCGAGTTATGGGTAGTCAAACTACAACAACTCAAGGTAAACTATCGACGCACCTCAGGTCAAAGAACTAGGCACACAACTGCAGCATCAAGCTAGTCATTGATGAGAAGGTAGACTTTTTTATGACTGCTCGAAGTGGTCACACTCAGTACTCTCGTTCTCAATGAATACCTGTACTCTCACTCCGATGTCTCCACACCGTAGACTCAAGACACATCTATAGTCAAAATTATTCATTTATAGTCAAAATTATAAATTTATCCTTAGATCTGTACAGGAATGTGTTCCAAAGCCAATCGTCAGCCTGTTGATGGTTGTGCTCTTTTTTGTATTAGTATATAAATTATACATAAATAAAAGTTATTTTGATATTTCTTCATCATAAATTATTTCATCTTCTAATGAACTCCTGTGTTGTGGTGAAGTCCTTAGACTATTTAGACTCGACAAAGAAGGATTTGTCGTTTAGCCCTTAAACCTGTTCGCAATCAAATGATACGTTGTTAACAAGGACGACAACATTTATCAAGCATAGGTCATTGTGTGCCATATGGGTTGGTTATCCTCTTAACCAAGGAGTGTAGAGACACTGGTATGGCATACTGGTGAATGTAAGGGACATCTGCACTGAACGTGACCGACTCCGGAGCTATTTCTGCTATCAAGATTTGCTCCGATGGGATATGGGTATAACTGTCCCTCCGACCTGAGACCGCCACGGTGACTTGCAAGCAACTCACTGCATTTAGGCACTAGACTACCTGAATTTCTAATTCAGTGACGGAAGGTTGCTGAGTGTAGTCAAGTACTTGACTTGTCGGTGCGTGTGTCAAGATGGGATTGACCACTCCAGTTCAGGAGCTATGTACAGTCATGTTTCAATTTAGCAAAATCTTGGTTAGGGTAGTCCTAATGAGGAGTCACAAGACTGTTTGAGTTGAGCACAATTCGGATGATCTAATCAAGGTTGACAGTTTAACCCTGAGTCGTCCTAAACACAGGGGTTAAAAGGGATGAATTATACAGTAACCATATTCGTGTAGGTTTGAATGTTGCGATTGTGACTATTCGACCTATTCGGATGTTGGGTACCATTGCTAGATGGTCACTTCGATTAGTACAAAAATTAGTTCCTGTGCTACCGACTTAGGTTCGAACCTACGGGGTCACACACATTAGAGGTTCCTATCTGATCTGATGGCTGGTGAAGAGTCCCACTGGACTGGGACTCTTCGACCAAGAGTCCTAATGCTCAGAGACTCTGAGTCCTACATGTCTAAACTCTATGATCAAGAATCAAGATTCTCTGATCATGAGTTCCACATATTTTGGATACTGGGGTCAAGAGTCCCACTGGTTTGGGACTTTCGATCAAGGTTTCATATCGATGGACTTTGATGCCCGATTGTCCATCGGATTTAGATTCAGTATTTATGAGAGTTTAATTAGTGATTTGATCACTAATTAACTCAATTTAATTGAATAATTATTTTTGGATCAAGTCCAATTGAATTGGATTCAGTTGGGTTTGACCCGATTAGGTTAAGAGTTGACCTAATCGTCGAGGTGGTTTGGTCCCTGATCTGATCAGGGGTTGGACTTAGTCAATTTTTGATTTGATTAAGATTTTATTGAACTTAATTAAGCCTAATTGTGTTGGGTTTAATTTAGTCTAATTGTGTCTAATCTATTTTAATAAGGTTGGTTCAATTAGGTTTGAAACCACCTTTGATTTATCTCCCTGCGCCACCTCACTCACCTCCGCCTATTTGAATTCATGAGAAACAAGTTCTCATGAATTTTCTCCCACACAGAAGCCTTCCCATGCCCCACCTATGTGCGCCATCTGAGTGGATAATGATAAGGTTGGTTGGCCATTCAAATTCAAAGGATGTTTGAATTTGAATGGGCAACAAATCCCATGCGCCACCCCTTTCTTTTGTGCGCAACTTATTCTACACTAGAAAAAGTTTCTCATGTAAACTCTCCACAGACAAAGAAGCCCACGCCCCTCTCTTCTCATGCCTAGAGTGGATAAGGATAAGTTGGTTGGCATTTGAATTCAAATTCGATTTGAATTCAAGTGAGCAACCACCTAGCTTTATCCTCTCACGCGGTGAAAATGCTAAAAAGATGCGTATTGCACTATTTTTAAAAAGATGAGAAGGTGGGGCGTGCGCAATATCTGATCTGAGAGAGAAAAGGGGGCGTGAGATAGACCTTCTACATGAGAAAAGAAAAGAAAAGAAGAGAAAAAAAAGAAGAGAGACTGGGTGCAGGTTTTTCTGTGTGTATCCTAAGGTTTCTGCCTAGGATTTGGGAAGTGAGAAGGTGAGCTATGAGTATCATGAGCCCACCAAACTTCAGGGTGAGCTTCATCAACCTCTCAAGCATGTCTGCTGATGATCTGGAGCATCCGAGGAATCGATAGACACCGATCGAAGGAGTTCGATCAGCATCAGCCGTCGAAAGGGTTCTGCAACGAACTAGCATTCGTGAGGAGCCGATCAGATAGGGAGCTTCGTGTGGATGATCCATAGAGGCCAGATATACTATGTGGCTGTATTACAATGATCAGACCTTTCTGACGGTGATCAGACTGTTGGGAATAGTGTCCCAAAACCAATCGTCAGCCTGTTGATGGTTGTGCTCTTTGTTGTATTAGTACATGAATTATAAATTAATAAAAATTATTTTGATATTTTTTATCATAAATTATTTCATCTTCTAATGAACTCCTGTATTGTGGTGAAGTCCTTAGGACTATTTAGACTCGATAAAGGAGGATTTATCGTTTAGTCCTTAAACCTGTTCGCGACCAAATGATACGTTGTTACCAAAGACGACAACGTTTATCAAGCATAGGTCGTTGTGTGCCATATGGGTTGGTTGTCCTCTTAACCAAAGAGTGTTGAGACACTGGTATGGCATACAGGTGAGATATAAGGGTACATCCGCACTGAACGTGACCGACTCCAAAACTATTTTTGCTGTCAAGATTTGCTCCGATGGGATATGGGTATAACTGTCCCTCCGACCTGAGACCGCCATGGTGACTCGCAAGCAACTCACTGTACTTAGGCACTGGACTATCTGAATTTCTAATTCAGTGACGGAAGGCTGCTGGGTGTAGTCAAGTACTTGACTTGTTAGTGCGTGTGTCAAGATGGGATTGACCACTCCAGTTCAGGAGCTGTGTACAGTCGTGTTTCAATTTAGCAAAATCTTGGCTAGGGTAGTTCTAGTGAGGAGTCACAGGACTGTTTGAGTTGAGCACGATTCGAATGATCTAATCAGGGTTGACAGTTTAACCCTGAGTCGTCCTAAACACAGGGTCAAAAGGGATGAATTATACAGTAATCATATTCACGTAGGTTTTGAGTATTCGATTGTGACTATTCTACCTATCTGAACATCAGGTACCATTGCTAGATGGTCACTTCGATTAGTACAGGAATTGGTTCCTGTGCTACCGGCTTAGGTTCGAACTTGCGGGGTCACATACATTAGAGGTTCCTATCTGATCTGATGGCTGGTGAAGAGTTTTAATTCTCATGGACTATGATCCTACATGTCTGAAACTCTATGATCGAGAATCAGGATTCTCTGATCATGAGTCCCACATATTTTGGGTACCGAGGTCAAGAGTCCCATTGGTTTGGGACTCTTCGATCAAGGTTTCATATCGATGGACTTTGATACCCAATTGTCCATCAGATTTGGACTCAATATTTATGAGAGATTTAATTAGTGATTTGATCACTAATTAACTCAATTTGATTGAGTAATTATTTTTGGATCAAGTCTAATTGAATTGGATTCAGTTGGGTTTGATCCGATTAGGTTAAGTGTTGACCTAATCATCGAAGTGCTTTGGTCCCTGATTTGATCAGGAGTTGGGCTTAGTCAATTCCTAATTTGATTAGGATTTTATTGAGCCTAATTAAGCCTAATTGTGTTGGGTTTAAATTAGTCTAATTGGAAATAACTTATTTTAATTAAGTTGGTTCAATTAGGTTGATTTAAAATTAGAAACCACCTTGACCTCAACTCCCTGCGCTACCTCACTTCTTCTGCACCCATTTGAATTCATGAGAAATAGCTTCTCATGAATTTTCTCCCATGCAAAGGCCTTCCCATGCCCCACATTTGTGCACCATATGGGTGGATAAAGATGGTTGGTTGGCCATTCAAATTCAAAAGAAAGTTTGAATTTGAATGAGCAACCAATCCATGCACCACCTAGCCTTATCCATGCGCCATTTGTTTTACACGAGAAAGAGTATCTCATGTAAATTCTCCACATACAAAGTTCCCATGCCCTTCTTCTTCTCACACCAAGAGTGGATAAGGATGGGTTGGTTTGCATTTGAATTCAAATTTGATTTGAATTCAAGTGAGCAACCACCTATCTTTATCCTCTCACGCGGATAAGACACGTCTTGCGTTGTTTTAAAAAGAGGAGAAGGTGGGGCGTGCGCAATATCTGATCTGAAAAAGAAAAGTGGGCATGAGGAAGGTTTCTACATGTTTTTTGAAAGGTTCAAAAATTCGAGAGGAAGGAAAATAAAGAAAGTGGGCGCAGGCTTTTCTTGTGTACCCTAAGATTTTGGCTTAGGGTTTGGGAAGTGAGAACGTGAGCTACGAGTGTCGTGAGCCCACCAAACTTCAAAAAGAGTATCATCAACCTCTCTACCATCTTTACTGATAATTCAGAGCATCCAAGAAGTGACAGACATCGATCGAAGGAGTTCGATCAACATCGACTATCAAAAGGGTTCAGTCACGAACTAGCATTCATGAGAAGCCGATCAGATCGAGAGCTTCATGTGGACGATCCATAGAGGCCAGACATACTGTGTGGCTATGTTATAATGATCAGACCCTCCCGACGGTGATCAAATTATGGTGATCAACTATCTGCACAAAGATAATGTGTTCTGAACACATAACAGTAAATTATTTACTGTAGAAGTTTGAATTTCAAATTTAAATGCATGCTATGTATATATCATATTTAAATCTTTGTATAGGATTTATATATGTTAATTAATTAGATTAATTAATAATTTCCACTATAAAATAATGATTTTGAAAAAGTTTTAAAATTATCGTTTTACCCCTGCACTAAAATTCACTTCAAATGGTATCAGAGCGGGTTCTAAAATATGAAATATATATTTGCATGTGTAGATTAAGTTGTAATCTAAAAGTTTAAATTTTAAATTTCAAATTTCAAATTTAAAATTTAAATTTTGAAATTTATTCGAAATTCAAAATTTAGAAATTTAAATTTGAATTTTGAATTTTGAAATTCGAAATTTAAAATTCAAAAATTTGAAATTCAAAATTTGAAATTTAAAATTTGAAATTTGGTGAAAATTTCAAATTTAAAATTTAAAATTTAAAATTCAAAATTTAAAATTCAAAATTTGAAATTTGAAATTTAAATTTGAAATTCAAAATTTAAAATTTAAAATTTAAAATTTGAAATTTAAATTTAAATTTTGAAATTGGTATATTTAGATATACTTGATCCAAGTAGCAAGTAGTCTAATTGGGTTGGTTGCCATGGTCGTCCGGTCATAGGAGAAAAGTAGGGTTTAAAGGCCCTCTCCTCCCATTCGATGGGGTTCTCCTATGGCAGTAGGGATGCCGCTATAATTATATCCCATGCAGATGAAGCAGCGAAAGAACTTAATTGTAAATGTTCAATTGTAAAATTTATCATGAATATGTTAGATTAGATCTAAAGAAATATTCATGATTTATTTTGATTGAGTTATTTTCTGTTATGTAATTAGCAATAAGATTGCTGTTTATGAAATATGCTGATCTGTTTGTAAAGTAAGTCAACATATTTGGTGAACAGAAAATAAAACTTTTCAAATTTAAAAATTATTTTCGAAATGTCAAACCTGACCCATCAGCCCAAATACTTAATTAAAAGAATTAAGTGTTGTCAAGTTGGTCTAGAATTGTGAATTAAGACCTAAGACAATTGCATAAACTTGTGCATTAATAGGTTAGATGGATTAGGTCCATAATTGGGTAAGACCTAAGGTAGCTTAAAGAAATAGACTAAATTAGAGTAATTAATCAAATCTAATCAAAAGTTGAATTAGATTAGGTCAAGGACACTCTAGACTCAACTCCAATAGTTGTAGTTAAATGGGTCCATGTCTTTAACTAGATCAAGATGGACTTAATTCATGGCTATGCGGTGGAACCCTATTTACTAAGTTGATCAAATTAAAACTAATGAACCGGTTGGTGTCTAAGGTAAGTTCGGCAATTTGACCAGTGGTTTTTAAGTGGGAGCTACTTGCATTGATTCGATCTCTGACGAGTTAATGGCATATCCCCACCACTGATCTCACTTACCTGGCCAACCTGGTGAGTTAGGTTTTGATTAGATCATTTGGTGATTAGGGCTCACCCATGTCATTAGGTAAATCAGTGTGACTGATTTAGGTACTCCTAATGCCGGCTTTAATTAAATCCTTTTTAATCTGACTTGGTGAAGTCAGTGGGAGGATTGAAATTGGCTGGTTAATTTTTTTCTTCTATCCTTTAATAAAATCCTCAAAAATTATTAGGTCCCTAAAAATGATTAAGTTATAGTGATAACTAAGTCATTGCCTCCCATTAAGTGAGTGATAATGAGTCCATTAGTTTAATAATCATTGGAGGCCCAAAGGCCTGGTGCTTATTAACTAATGGAATTATCATTCATAGTATGATCATTTGGTTAAGTCTTTCTGATGGTGGTCAGGTTGACCAGCCAAAGTCGGGCCTGATCATTTATTGATCCGATTCACCAAATCAAGTCATGTTAATGGTTGGACCTAACCAGATCTTTTCAGTGGAGGCCAAAACCTACTGATTAGGTTCTAGGGTAAAATTAATTACTAAAAGTTGTTTAGAGAAACAACTGATTATGAACCTACCCATAGATGTACATGGATTGACCAACCAAAGTTGGGATCGTGTGTAGTCTGTGTGGATTCTAGTACCCACTAAGAAATTAAAGTAATTCTTCGAATTGAAGGTTGAGGCTACCGGTTCGTAAAAATATTGGAAGAAACTTTAGACTAAAGTCCAAGTCTTTAGTATTAATAATTTATGTACTAATATAGGTCTGATTTTTTTTTATGCAGCTATGGCCACTACCCTGTCACTTCGATCATTATTAGATAATGACAAGCTCATGGGACCTAATTTCGATAGCTGGTATCAAAAATTAAAAATCGTTCTTAAGCATGAGTGGATCTTTTATGTAGTAACGGATCCGACACTCGAGGAGCCAGCCCGAATGCTAGAGGGACGGTCTGAGATACTTACTAGAAGTGGCTCAACGATCGCACCACCATTCGGTGCATAATGCTGGCGGCAATGAATGATGAGTTCAGCCGTAGGTTTGAGAATGCCCAGCCGCAGGAGATGCTTTAAATGTTGAATGACTCCTTGGCACGTCTAACAATGTTGAAAGGTACAAAACTAGTTGTGCCATTTTCAATACTCGAATGAAGGATGGGGCCTCAGTCACTGATCATGTACTGTACAAGATCGAAATGATTGAGCACCTAAGTGAACAGGGCTTTCCCTTGCATGAGCAGCTCGATAAGGATGCGATCCTTAATTCTTTGCCCAAGTCCTTCCTCCCCTTCCTTACTCATTTTCGAATGACAAAGCCTGCAGTGAACTACCACGGCTTGTTGGGGTTGCTGCAGAACTTTGAGAAGGACCACCAGCTCCATAAGGAGTCGGTGAATGTTGTGGGAGGGTCTTCTTCTGGTCATCGACCCTTTAAGAAAGGGAAGAAGAACAAGAAAGAGAAAAATAAGAAGGTGCAGCCACATGCTGGACGTCTGCACAGGGTCAGACCAAGAAGCGCAAGCCCGACCAGAGCCAAGCAAAGTGCTTCTTTTGCAAGAAGCAGGGGCACTGGAAGAGGAACTGTCCTCTATACATTGCCTCCCTGGACCCGAACAAAGCGAAGAAGAAGCAAGGTAATTATATGATAACACCTTGCAACTTTTCCATTTGTGATACTACTGCCTGAGTATTGGATACCGAAAGCCCTTATCATATTTGCAATTCAGTGCAGGGTCTGCTGGTCAGTAGGAGATTTGATGAAGGTGAGAGATTCCTGAACGTTGGAGATGGAAGCAAAGTTTCAGTTCTAGCTTTAGGAATTATGAACCTTGTAATCAATTCTCGTAATGTAATTCTGAGTGAATGTCACTATTGTTCAAGCTTTTTATTAAATATTATTTCTATAGGTCTTTTGGCCATGTATGGTTATGAATTTTTAATAAAAAAAATATTTATAATATCATTTTAAATGGTGTTACAATATTTGTTGGACAACTAAATAATAGAATTTACTTACTATCACAGCCTGTTAATGTAGTTCAAACCTCCGGTAAATGCCCTAGAATAGATAATGTGTCAGAAGTCTACCTTTGGCACTGTAGGCTAGGTCATATCAATAAGAACAGGATAAACAGGTTGGCTCAAGAAGAAATTCTTGAAGTTGGTGATTGTGAATCACTTCCAACCTGTGAGTCCTATCTTCTTGAAAAGATGACCAAGTCACCTTTTACTGGAAAAGGTGAGAGAGCCAGTGAACTCTTGGGTTGGGTACATTCTAATGTATGTGGACCCATGAGCTCAAGTGCAAGAGGTGGATATTTTACTTCATAACCTTCACAGACGACCTATCGAGGTATGGGTACATCTACTTAATGAAGCATAAATCGGAGTCATTTGAAATGTTCAAACTATTCCAAAATGAGGTAGAAAAATAAATTGGAAAGTATATTAAAACTCTTTGATCTGATCGAGGAGGTGAATACCTTTCCAATGAGTTTCTGACATATCTTGGAGAGAATGGGATTCTCTCTCTGTGGACACCTCCTGAACACCACAGCATAATGGTGTGTTTGAAAGGAGGAATCGAATCTTGTTGGACATGGTTCGATCCATGATGGGATTTGTGGTCTGCCTATCTTCCTCTGGGGATATACGCTCGAATCGGTTTGTTACCTTCTAAATAGGTTTCCAAGTAAGTCTGTAACCAAAATGTTATATGAGATATGGATAGGACGTAAGCCAGTACTCTCACACCTTAGGGTTTGGGGGTGTCTGGCTTATGTTAAACATTTAATTATGGACAAGCTTGAACCTAGGTCTGACAAGTGTTATTTCATAGGGTACCCAAAAGAGACCAAAGGGTATTATTTCTACCTAGCTGATGAGCAAAAAGTGTTTGTCAATCTTAAGGCAATCTTTTTAGAAAAGGAGTTCCTTGGTGAAGGGACTGTTGCCTCTAAGGTCGAACTTGAGAAAGTTCGACAGGTAAAAAAATCGACATAAGTTGCTGAACCTGAACCAGATTTGGTTAGATCAAATCCGGAGCCCATTGTTCCTGCACCCTTAAGGTGGTCTGGTAGAGTACCACGTCAACCGAATAGATACTATGGTTTCTTGATCCGGGATGGCGATCCTATCAAACTTGATGAAAATGATGAGGATCCGATCACCTACATGGATGTAATGCAAAGACCTGACTCTGAGAAATGGCTAGAGGCCATGAAATCTGAAATAAAATCCATGAAGTCAACGATGTGTGGATATTGGTTGACCCACCCAAAGGAGTAAAATCCATAGGGTGTAAGTGGGTCTTCAAGAGGAAGAGGGGCACAGATGGAAAGGTGAAAACCTATAAAGCTCGTCTGGTTGCCAAGGGATATCGTCAATGTTATGGTATAGACTATGACGAGACATTTTCTCCTGTGGCAATGCTCAAATCCATTCAGATTATGCTTGCGATAGCTGCCCATCTGGACTATGAAATCTGGCAGATGGATGTGAAAATAGCTTTTCTAAACAGAGAGCTGGACGAAGAGGTGTATATGATACAACCTGAAGGATTCACATCTACAGATGAGTCTAAGGTGTGCAGGCTACAGAGATCCATTTATGGACTTAAGCAGGCATCCGGAGTTGGAACATACATTTTGATAGGATGATCAAGACGTATGGCTTCGTTAAGAACAGAGAAGAGCCCTGCATTTATAAGTGGGCTAATGGTCCAGTAGTAGTATTTCTTGTATTGTATGTGGATGATATTCTCTTAATCGAAAATGATGTCCCTGCATTACAGGGAATAAAAATTTGGCTGTCGTCACAGTTCTCTATGAAGGATCTGGAAGAAGCTTCCTACATCCTAGGGATGTATATCTATAGGGATAGATCTAAAAGGTTGCTTGGCTTATCCCAATCTACGTACATTGATACTATGCTGAAGAGGTTCAGTATGGAGAATTCCAAGAAAAGCTATCTACCGATAGGCCATGGAATTTCTCTCTCGAAGAGGGATTGTCCAATAACACCTCAAGAGAGAGAGCGTATGGGTAGAATTCCATATGCTTTGGTAGTGGGATCTATCATGTATGCCATGACATGTACATGACCAGACGTGGCATACTCACAAGGGGTAGTGAGTAGATACCAATCTGATCCAGGAGAGAATCACTGGAAGGTTGTTAAAACTATCCTGAAGTATTTAAGAAATACTAAGGACTAGTGGCTTGTTTATGGTGAATCGGACTTGAGACTTATAGGGTTTACAGACTCTAGTTTCCAGTATGATCACAATGACAGCAAGAGTGTGTCGGGATTTATTTTTATCCTTAATGGTGGGGCTGTCTGTTGGAAAAGTTCCAAGCAGCACACTGTGGCTGATTCAGTTTGCGAGGCGGAGTATGTCGCTGCATCAGATGCTACCAAAGAAGTAGTGTGGCAGAGAAAATTCATCATCGAGCTCGGAGTAGCACCCTCCCTTGTTGGTCCAATTTTACTCTACCGTGACAGTTCTGGAGCCATTGCTCAGGCGAAGGAACCAAAGGCACACCAACGGACGAAGCATATTCTGTGCCGCTACCATCTCATCCAGAAAATCATGGATCGAGGTGACGTCGACCTTCAGAAGATCGACGGGAAGGAGAACCTGACCAACCCATTCACTAAAGTCATTGTGGTGAAGGAGTTCGACGACTTCAAGTCGAAGATGGGTATTTGATACTGCACCGATTGGCTTTAGGCCAAGTGGGAGATTGTTGGGAATAGTGTTCCAAAGCCAATCGTCAGTCTATTGACAGTTGTGCTCTTTGTTGTATTAGTACATGAATTATAAATTAATAAAAATTATTTTGATATTTTTCATCATAAATTGTTTCATCTTCTAATGAACTCCTGTGTTGTGGTGAAGTCCTTAGGACTATTTAGACTCGACAAAGGAGGATTTATCGTTTAGTCCTTAAACCTGTTCATGACCAAATGATACGTTGTTACCAAAGATGACAATGTTTATCAAGCATAGGTCATTGTGTGCCATATGGGTTGGTTGTCCTCTTAACCAAGGAGTGTGGAGACACTGATATGGCATACAGGTGAAATGTAAGGGTACATCTACACTGAACGTGATCGACTCTGGAGCTATTTCTGCTGTCAAGATTTACTCCGATGGGATATGGGTATAACTGTCCCTCTGACCTGAGTCCGCCACAATGACTTGCAAGCAACTCACTGCACTTAGGCACTAGACTACCTGAATTTCTAATTCAGTGACGGAAGGCTGCTGGGTGTAGTCAAGTACTTGATTTGTCAGTGCGTGTGTCAAGATGGGATTGACCACTCCAGTTTAGGAGCTATGTACAGTCGTATTTAATTTAGCAAAATCTTGGCCAGGGTAGTCCTAGTGAGGAGTCACAGGACTGTTTGAGTTGAGCACGATTCGGATGATCTAATCAGGGTTGACAGTTTAACCCTGAGTCATCCTAAACAAAGGGTTCAAAAGGGATGAATTATATAGTAACCATATTCACGTAGGTTCTGAGTATTGTGATTGTGACTATTTGACCTATCCGAACATTAGGTACCATTGTTAGATGGTCACTTCGATTAGTACAATAATTGGTTCCTGTGCTACCGGCTTAGGTTCGAACCTGCGGGGTCACACACATTAGAGGTTCCTATCTGATCTGATGGCTGGTGAAGAGTCCTAATGCTCGTGGATGATGAGTCCTACATGTCTGGGACTCTATGATCGAGAATCAAGATTCTCTAATTATGAGTCCACACATTTTGGATACCGGGGTCAACAGTCCCACTAGTTTGGGACTCTTCGATCAAGGTTTCATATCGATGGACTTTGATACCCGATTGCCCATCGAATTTAGACTCAATATTTATGAGAGATTTAATTAGTGATTTGATCGCTAATTAACTCAATTTGATTGAGTAATTATTTTTGGATCAAGTCCAATTGAATTGGATTCAGTTAGGTTTGACCCAATTAGGTTAAGTGTTGACCTAATCGTCGAAGTGGTTTGGTTCCTGATTTGATCAGGAGTTCGGCTTAGTCAATTCTTAATTTGATTAGGATTTTATTGAGCCTAATTAAGCCTAATTGTGTTGGGTTTAAATTAGTCTAATTGGATCTAACTTATTTTAATTAAGTTGGTTCAATTAGGTTGATTTAAAATTAGAAACCACCTTGACCTCAACTCCCTGCGCCACCTCACTTCTTCTGCGCCCATTTGAATTCATGAGAAATAACTTCTCACGCATTTTCTCCCACACAAAGGCCTTCCCACGCCCCACATTTGTGTGCCATATGGGTGGATAAAGATGGTTGGTTGGCCATTCAAATTCAAAAGAAAGTTTGAATTTGAATGAGCAACCAATCCATGCGCCACCTAGCCTTATCCATGCGCCATTTGTTTTACACGAGAAAGAGTTTCTCGTGTAAATTCTCCACGCACAAAGTTCCCACACCCTTCTTCTTCTCACATCAAGAGTGGATAAGGATGGGTTGGTTTGCATTTGAATTCAAATTTGATTTGAATTCAAGTGAGCAACCACCTATCTTTATCCTCTCACGCGGATAAGATGCGTCTTCCGTTGTTTTAAAAAGAGGAGAAGGTGAGGCATGCGCAATATCTGATTTGAAAAAGAAAAGTGGGCATGAGAAAGGTTTCTGCATGTTTTTTGAAAGGTTCAAAAATTTCAAGAGGAAGGAAAATAAAGAAAGTGGGCGCAGGCTTTTCTTGTGTACCCTAGGATTTTGGCTTAGGGTTCGAAAAGTGAGAATGTGAGCTACGAGTATCGTGAGCCCACCAAACTTCATGGAGAGCATCATCAACCTCTCTACCATCTTTGCTGATAATTCGGAGTATCTGAGGAGTCGACAGACATCGATCGAAGGAGTTCGATCTACATCGGCCATCAAAAGGGTTCAGTCACGAATTAGCATTCGTGAGGAGTCGATCAGATCGGGAGCTTCATGTGGACAATCCATCGAGGCCAGACACACTGTGTGGCTATGTTGTGATGATCAGATCCTCTCGATGATGATCAAATTATGGCGATCAACTACCCGACAAAGGTAATGTGTTTTGAACACATAACAGTAAATTATTTACTGTAGAAGTTTGAATTTTAAATTTCAATGCATGCTATATATATATATATATATCATATTTAGATCCTTGTGTAGGGTTTATACATGTTAATTAATTAGATTAATTTATAATTTTTACTGTAAAATATAATTTTGAAAAAGTTTTAAAATTATCATTTTACCCCTGCACTAAAATTTACTTCACAGACTGCAGCGATCGACTACCTGCATGAAGGTAATGTGTTCTGAACACATAACAGTAAAATATTTACTGTAGAAAATTTAAAATTTTAAATTTAAATGCATTCTATATATAATATATTTAGATCCTTGTGTAGGATTAATATATATTAATTAATTAGATTAATTAATAATTTCTACTATAAAATTATAATTTTAAAAAATTTTAAAATTACCATTTTACCCCTGCATTGAAATTTCCACAAATGGTATCAGAACAGGTTCTAAAATATGATATACATTTGCATGCGTAGATTAAGTAGTAATCTAAAAGTTGAAATTTGAAATTTAAAATTTGTTTGAAATTTGAAATTTGAAATTCAAAATTTGAAATTTGAAATTTGAAATTTGAAATTTAAATTTTGAAATTGGTATATTTAGATATACTTGATCCAAGTAGCAAGTAGTCTAATTGGTTGGTTGCTATGGTCGTCCGGTCATAGGAGAAAAGTAGGGTTTAAAGGTCCTCTCCTCCCATTCGATGGGGTTCTCCTATGACGGTAGGGGTATCGATGCGATTATATCCCATACAGACGAAGCAGCTAAAGGATTTAATTGTAAAGGTTCAATTATAAAATTTATCATGAATGTATTAGATTAGATCTAAAAGAATATTCATGATTTATTTTGATTGAGTTATTTTCTGTTATGTAATTAGTAATAGGATTACTGTTTATGAAATGTACTGATCCATTTGTGAAATGAGTCAACACATTTGGTGAACAAAAAATAAAACCTTTCAAATTTGAAAATTATTTTCAAAATATCAAATCCTGATCCATCAACCCAAATACTTAATTAAAAGAATTAAGTGGTCTAGTTAGTCTAGAATTATGAATTAAGACCTAAGATAATTGCATAAACTTGTGGGTCAATGGGTTAGATGGATTAGGTCCATAATTGGGTTAGACCTAAGGTTAGCTTAAAGAAATAGACTAAATTAGAGTAATTGATCAAATTTAATCAAAAATTGAATTAGATTAGGTCAAGGACACTCTAGACTCAACTCCAATAGTTGTAGTTGAACAGGTCCATATCTTTAACTAGACCAAGATGGACTTAATTCATGGCTATGCGGTGGAACCCTATTTACTAAGTTGATCAAATTAAAACTAATGAACCGGTTGGTGTCTAAGGTAAGTTCGTGAAGCGAAATTTGAGTGCAAGGGTAAAATGGTAATTTTAAATTTTTTTCAAAATCACTATTTTACGGTGGAAATAATTAATTAATCTAATTAATTAATAAATATTTACCCTACACTAGGATCTAAATATGATATACAGCATGCATGGATTTAAATTTGAAATTCAAATTTGAACAGTAAACAATTTATTGTTCTGTGTTCAGAATACAATACCTTTGTGCGGGTAGTCGATCACCATAATCTGATCACCATCGAGAGGCTTTGATCACTGCAATATAGCACACAGTATGTTTGACCTCTGCGGATCGTCCACACGAGGCTCCCGATCTGATCAACTCCTCACGAGTGATAGCTCGTTGTAGAGCCCTTTTGACGGCTGATGCTGATCGAACTCCTTCGATCGATATCTGCTGATTCCACAGATGCTCCGAATCATCAGCAAATGTGCTTGAGAGGTAGATGACTCTCTCTCTTGCATTTGGTGGGCTCACGACACTTGTAGCTCACTAACTCACTTTTCGAACCCCAGGCTGAAACCCTAGGGAACACTTTGAAAACCCCTGCGCCCAATTTTCTTTCTTTTCTTTCTTTTTCTCTCGAAAGGTTTTGGACCTTCACCTCATACACAAGGCTTCCTCACACCCCACTTTCTTTCTCAAATTTTTTTTATGCATGCCCCACTTTCCTATCTCTTTTAAAATAATTCAA
This sequence comes from Elaeis guineensis, assembly GCF_000442705.2. Lineage (NCBI taxonomy): Eukaryota > Viridiplantae > Streptophyta > Magnoliopsida > Arecales > Arecaceae > Elaeis > Elaeis guineensis. Next base: position 110,397,419 of record NC_025996.2, read on the forward strand.
AACGTGTCTTATCCGTGTGAGAGGATAAAGATAAGTGGTTGTACATTTGAATTCAAATCAAATTTGAATTCAAATGCAAACAAACTCATCCCTATCCACTTGGGTGTGAGAAGAGAAGGTGCGAGGCTGCTTTGTGCATGGAAAGGTTTCATGAGAAACTCTTTCTCGGGTGTGATATGGGGTGCTAAAATGGATAAGGTCATGAAGGCGCAAGAGATAAGTTATCCATTCAAATTCAAACATACTTTGAATTTGAATGGCTAACTAATCAATTTTATCCAAAGATTGGTGCACAAGAGTGGGTGTGAGAAGGGCTTTGCATGAGAGAAAATTCACAAAAAGTTTCTTCTGTGAATTCAAATGGGTGCAGAGACATGAGGTGGTGCAAGGATTGAAATTCAAATGGTGATTTAATCTTAATTGAACCAACCTAATCAAAATAAATTAAGCATAATTAGACTAAATTAAACCCAACTTAATTAGACTTAATTAGGCTTAATAAAATCTTAATCAAATCAGGAATTGACTAAGCCCAACCCCTGATCAAATCAGGGACCAAACCATCCTGACGATTAGGTCAACACTTAACATAATTGGGTCAAACTCAACTGAATCTAATTCAATTAGACTTGATCCAAAAATAATTACTCAATCAAATTGAGTTAATTAATGATCAAATCACTAATTAAATCTCTCTTAAATATTGAGTCCAAATTTGATGGGCAATCGGGTATCAAAGTCCATCAATATGAAACCTTGATCGAAGAGTCCCAAACCAGTGGGACTCTTGACCTCGATACCCAAAATATGTGGGACTCATGATCAGAGAATCTGATTCTCGATCATAGAGTCTCAGACACGTAAGACTCATAGTCCATGAATATTAAGACTCTTCATCAGCCATCAGATCAGATAGGAACCTCTAATGTGTGTGACCCCACAAGTTCGAACCTAAGTCAGTAGCACAGGAACCAAACCTGTACTAATCGAAGTGACCATCTAGTAATAGTATCCGATGTCTGGATAGGTCGAATAGTCACAATCGCAATACTCAGAACCTACGTGAATATGGTTACTGTATAATTCATCCCTTTTGATCCGTATGCTTAGGATGACTCAGGGTTAAACTGTCAACCCTGATTAGATCATCTGAGTCATGCTCAACTCAATCAGTCCTGTGACTCCTCACTAGGACTACCCTGACCAAGGTTTTGCTAAATTAAAACACGACTGTACACAGCTTCTGAACTGGAGTGGTCAATCCCATGTTGACACACGCATCGACAAGTCGAGTACTTGACTACACCCAGCATCCTTCCGTCATTGAATTAAAAATTAAGGTAGTCCAGTGCCTAAGTGCAGTGAGTTGCTTGCAAGCCACTGTAGCGGTCTCAGATCGGAGGGACATTTATACCCATGTCCCATCGGAGCAAATCTTGATAGCAGAGATAGCTCCAGAGTCGGTCACGTTCAGTGCAGATGTACCCTTACATCTCACCTGTATGCCATACCAGTATCTCCACACTCTTTGGCTAAGAGGACAACCAACCTATATGGCACACAACGACCTATGCTCGATAAACATTATTGTCCTTGGTAACAACGTATATTTGATCGCAAATAGGTTTAAGGACTAAACGATAAATCCTCCTTTGTCGAGTCTAAATAGTCCTAAGGACTTCACCACAACACAGGAGTTCATTAGAAGATGATAATTTGTGATGAAAAATATCAAAATAACTTTTATTTATTTATAATTTATGTACTAATACAAAAAGAGTACAACCATCAACAGGCTGACGATTGGCTTTGGGATACTATTCCCAACAATCTCCCACTTGGCCTAAAGCCAATCGGTGCAGTATCTAATACCCATCTTCGACTTGAAGTCATCGAACTCCTTCACCGCAATGGCTTTAATGAATGGGTCGGTCAGGTTCTCCTTCCCATCGATCTTCTGAAGGTCGACATCTCCTCGATCTATGATTTCTCGGATGAGATGGTAGCGGTGCAGAATACGCTTCGTCCGCTGGTGTGCCTTTGATTCTTCCACTTGAGCAATGGCTCCAGAGCTGTCACAGTAGAGCAGAACTGGACCAACAAGGGAGGGTGCTACTTCGAGCTTGGTGATGAATTTCTTAAGCCACACCGCTTCTTTGGCAGCATCTGATGCAGCATATACTCTGCCTTGCAAACTGAATCAGCCACTATGTGCTACTTGAAACTTTTCCAGCAGATAGCCCCACCATTAAGGATAAAAATAAATCCTGACACACTCTTGCTGTCATCGTGATCAGACTGGAAACTAGAGTCTGTAAACCCTATAAGTCTCAAGTCCAATTCACCATAAACAAGCCACTAGTCCTTAGTATTTCTTAAATACTTTAGAATGGTTTTAACAACCTTCCAGTGATTCTCCCCTGGATCAGATTGGTATCTACTCACCACCCCTAGTGAGTATGCCACATCTGATCGTGTACATGTCATGGTGTACATGATAGATCCCACTACCGAAGCATATAAAATTCTACCCATACGCTCTCTCTCTTGAGGTGTTATCGGATAATCCCTCTTCGAGAGAGAAATTCCATGGCCTATTGGTAGATAGCCTTTCTTGGAATTCTCCATGCTGAACCTTTTCAGTATAGTATCAATGTACGTGGACTGGGATAAGCCAAGCAGCCTTTAAGATCTATCCCTATAGATCCTCATTTCTAGGATGTAGGAAGCTTCTCTCAGATCCTTCATGGAGAATTATGACGACAGCCAAATCTTTATTCCCTGTAATGCAGGGATATCATTCCTGATTAAGAGAATGTCATCCACATACAATACAAGAAATACTACTACTGGATCATTAGCCCACTTATAAATGTAGGGCTCTTCTCCATTCTTAACGAAGCCATACGTCTTGATCGTCCTATCAAAACGTATGTTCCAACTCTGGGATGCCTGCTTAAGTCCATAAATGGACCTCTGTAGCCTGCACACCTTAGACTCATCTGTGGATGTGAATCCTTCAGGTTGTATCATATACACCTCTTTGTCCAGCTCTCCGTTTAGGAAAGCTGTCTTCACATCCATCTGCCAGATTTCATAGTCCAGATGGGCAGCTATCGCAAGCATAATCCGAATGGATTTGAGCATTGCCATAAGAAAAAATATCTCGTCATAGTCTATACCATAACGTTGATGATATCCCTTGGTAACCAGACGGGCTTTATAGGTCTCCACCTTTTCGTCTGCGCCCCTCTTCCTCTTGAAGACCCACTTACACCCTATGGGTTTTACTCCTTTGGGTGGGTCAACCAATGTCCACACATCGTTGACCTTCATGGACTCCATTTCGGATTTCATGGCCTCTAGCCATTTCTCAGAGTCAGGTCTCTGCATTGCATCCATGTAGGTGATCGGATCCTCATCATTTTCATCAAGTTCAATAGGATCTTCGTCCCGGACCAAGAAACCATAGTATCTGTCCGGTTGACGTGGTACTCTACCAGATCGCCTTAAGGGTGCAGGAACAATGGGCTCCGGATCTGATCTAATCAAATATGGTTCAGGTTCAGCTACTTGTGTCGGTTTTTCCACCTATCAAACTTCCTCAAGTTTGATCTTAGAGGCAACAGTCTCTTCACCAAAGAATTTTTTTTCTAAAAAGATTGCCTTAAGGCTGACAAACACCTTTTGCTCATCAGCTAGGTAGAAATAATATCCTTTGGTCTCTTTTGGGTACCCTATGAAATTACACTTGTCAGACCTAGGTCCAAGCTTGTCCGTAATTAAATGTTTAACATAAGTCGGATACCCCCAAATCCTAAGGTGTGAGAGTACTGGCTTACGTCCTATCCATAACTCATATGGCATTTTGGTTACAGACTTACTCGGAACCCTATTTAGAAGGTAACAAGCCGATTCGAGTGCATATCTCCAGAGAGAGATCGACGGACCAGCAAACCCCATCATGGATCGTACCATGTCTAACAAGGTCCGATTTCTCCTTTCAGACACACCATTATGCTGTGGTGCTCCAAGAGGAGTCCACTGAGAGAGAATCCCATTCTTCCCAAAATATGTCAAAAACTTATTGGAAAGGTATTCACCTCCTCGATCAGATCGAAGAGTTTTAATACACTTCTCAATTTATTTTTCTACCTTATTTCGGAATAGTTTGAACATTTCAAACGACTCCGACTTATGCTTCATTAAATAGACATATCCATACCTCGATAGGTCGTCTGTGAAGATTATGAAGTAGAAATATTCACCTCTTGCACTTGAGCTCATGGGTCCACATACATTAGAATTTACCAGACCCAAGAGTTCACTGGCTTGCTCACCTTTTCCAGTAAAAGGTGACTTGGTCATCTTCCCAAGAAGACAAGACTCACAAGTTGGAAGTGATTCACAATCACCAACTTCAAGAATTCCTTCTTGAGCCAACCTGTTTATCCTGTTTTTATTGATATGACCTAGCCTACAATGTCAAAGGTAGACTTCTGACACATTATCTATTCTAGAGCATTTATCAGAGGTTTGAACCACATTAACAGGCTATGACAGTAAGTAAATTCCATTATCTAGTTGTCCAACAAACATTGTAACACCATTCAAAATGATATTACAAACATTTTTTTTATTAAAAATTGATAACCGCACATGACCAAAAGGCCTACAGAAATAATATTTAATAAAAAGCTTGGACAATAGTAACATTCACTCAGAATTACATTACGAGAATTGATTACAAGATTCATGATTCCTAAAGCTAGAACTGGAACTTTGCTTCCATCTCCAACGTTCAAGAACCTCTCGCCATCATCAAATCTTCTACTAACCTACAGACCCTGCATCGAATTGCAAATATGATAAGGACTTTCGGTATCCAATATCCAGGTAGTAGTATCATAAATGAAAAAGTTGCAAGGTGTTATCATATAATTACCTTGCTTCTTCTTCGGCCTGTTTGGGTCCAGGGAGGCAATGTATAGAGGATAGTTCTTCTTCCAGTGCCCCTATTTTTTGCAAAAGAAGCACTCCGTCTGGCTCTGGTCGGGCTTGCGCTTCTTGGTCTGACCCTGTGCAGACGTCCCAGCATGCGGCTGCACCTTCTTGTTCTTGTTCTTCTTATTCTTCTTCCCTTTCTTAAAGGGTCGACGACCAGAAGAAGACCCTCCCACAACATTCACCGACTCCTTATGGAGCTGGTGGTCCTTCTCAAAGTTCTGCAGCAACCCCAACAAGCCGTGGTAGTTCACTGCAGGCTTTGTCATTCAAAAATGAGTAAGGAAGGGGAGGAAGGACTTGGGCAATGAATTAAGGATCGCATCCTTACCGAGCTGCTCGTGTAGGGGAAAGCCCAGTTTACTTAGGCGCTCAATCATTTCGATCATGTATAGTACATGATCAGTGACTGAGGTCCCATCCCTCATTCGAGCATTAAAAATGGCATAACTAGTTTTGTGCCTTTCAACATCGTCAGGCGTGCCAAAGGAGTCACTCAATATTTGAAGCATCTCCTATGGCTGGACGTTCTCAAACTGTGGCTAAACTCATCATTCATTGCCGCCAGTATTATGCATCGAACGGTGGTTCGATCATTGAGCCACTTCTGGTAAGTGTCTCGGACCGTCCCTCTAGCGTTCGGGGCTGGCTCTTCGGGTGCCAGATCCGTTACAACATAAAGGATCCGCTCATACTCAAGGATGATTTTTAATTTTGGATACCAGCTATCAAAATTAGGTCCCATGAGCTTGTCATTATCTAATAATGATCGGAGCGATAGGGTAGTGGCCATAGCTGCATAAAGAAAAACCAGACCTCTATTAGTACATGAATTATTAATACTAAAGATTTGGACTTTAGTCTAAAATTTCTCCCAATATTTTTACGAACTGGTAGCCTCAACCTCCAATTCGAGAAATTACTTTAATTTTTTAGTGGGTACTAGAATCCACACAGACTACACACGAGCCCAACTTTGGTTGGTCAACCCATATGCATCTATGGGTAGGTTCATAACCAGTTGTTTCTCTAAATAACTTCTAGTAATCAATTTTGCCTTAGAACCTAATCAGTAGGCTTTGGCCTCCACTGAAAAGATCTGGTTAGGTCCAACCATTAACATGACTTGATTTGGTGAATCGACTAATAAATGATCAGGCCCGACTTTGGCCGGCCAACCTGACCACCATCAGAAAGACTCAAACAAATTATCATACTATGAATGATAATTCCATTAGTCAATAAACACCAGACCTTTGGGCCTCCAATGATTATTAAACTAATGGACTCATTATCACTCACTTAATGGGAGGCTATGACTTAGTTATCACTATAACTTAATCATTTTAGGGACCTAATAATTTTGAAAATTTTATTAAAGGATAGAAGAGAAGAAATTAACCAGCCAATTTCAATCCTCCCACTGACTTCACCAAGTCAGATTAAAAAGATTTAATTAAAGCCGGCATTAGGAGCACCTAAATCAGTCACATTGATTTACCTAATGACATGGATGAGCCCTAATCACCAAGTGATCTAATCAACACCTAACTCATCAGGTTGGTCAGGTAAGTGAGATCAGTGGTGGGGATATGCCATTAACTCATCAGAGATCGAATCAATGCGAGTAGCTCCCTCTTAAGAACCACTGGTCAAACTGCCGAACTTATTTTAGACACCAACCGGTTCATTAGTTTTAATTTGATCAACTTAGTAAATAGGGTTCCACCGCGTAGCCATGAATTAAGTCCATCTTGGTCTAGTTAAAGACATGGACCCATTCAACTACAACTATTGGAGTTGAGTCTAGAGTGTCCTTGACCTAATCTAATTCAACTTTTGATTAGATTTGACCAATTACTCTAATTTAATCCATTTCTTTAAACTAACCTTAGGTCTAACCCAATTATGGACCTAATCCATCTAACCCATTGATTCACAAGTTTATGCAATTGTCTTAGGTCTTAATTCACAATTCTAGACCAACTTGATAGCACTTAATTCTTTTAATTAAGTATTTGGCTGATGGGTCAGGGTTTGGCTTTTCGAAAATAATTTTTAAATTTGAAAGGTTTTATTTTCTGTTCACCAAATATGTTGACTCATTTCACAAATAGATCAGTACATTTCATAAATAGCAATCCTATTACTAATTACATAACAGAAAATAACTCAATCAAAATAAATCATGAATATTTCTTTAGATCTAATCTAACACATTCATGATAAATTTTATAATTGAACCTTTACAATTAAGTCCTTTCGCTGCTTCATCTGCATGGGATATAATTACAGCGGCACCCCTACCACCATAGGAGACCCCATCGAATGGGAGGAGAGGGCCTTTAAACCCTACTTTTCTCCTATGACCGGACGGCCATGGCAACCAACCCAATTCGATTACTTGCTATTTGAATTATGTATATCTAAATATATCAATTTCAAAATTTAAATTTTAAATTTCAAATTTTAAATTTCAAACAAATTTTAAATTTCAAATTTCAAATTTTTGAATTTCAAATTTTGAATTTTAAATTTTGAATTTTAAATTTAAAATTTCAACCAAATTTCAAATTTCAAATTCAAATTTTGAATTTTAAATTTTAAATTTTAAATTTTTGAATTTTGAATTTTGAATTTCAAATTTCAAAATTCAAATTTCAAATTTTGAATTTCAAACTTTTGAATTTTGAATTTCAAACAACTTTCAAAATTCAAATTTCAAATTTTGAATTTCAAATTTTAAATTTAAACTTTTAGATTATAACTTAATCTACGCATGCAAATTCATATATCATATCTTAGAACCCGCTCTGATACCATTTGAAGCGAAATTTGAGTGCAAGGGTAAAATGATAATTTTAAAATTTTTTTAAAGTCACTATTTTATAATAGAAATAATTAATTAATTTAATTAATTAATATATATTTACCCTGTACTAGGATCTAAATATGATATACAGCATGCATGGATTTAAATTTGAAATTCAAATTTGAACAGTAAACAATTCACTATTCTGTGTTAGAACACAATACTTTTGTGCGGGTAGTCGATCACTGCAATCTGATCACCGTCGAGAGGATTTGATCACCGCAACATAGCCACACAGTGTGTCTGGCTTCTGTGGATCATCCACACGAGGCTCCCAATCTGATCGGCTCCTCACGACTGCTAACTCATTGTAGAGCCCTTTTGATGGCTGATGCTGATCGAACTCCTTCGATCAATGTCTGTCGATTCCACGGATGGTCTGGATCATTAGCAAATATGCTTGAGCGGTAGATGATTCTCTCTCTTGAATTTGGTGGGCTCACGACACTCGTAGCTCACTAACTCACTTCCCGAACCCCAGGCTAAAATCCTAGGGAACACTCTGAAAACCCCTGTGCCTAATTTTCTTTCTTTTCTTTCTTTTTCTCTCGAAAGGTTTTGGACCTTCACCTCACGCACAAGGCTTCCTCACACCCCACTTTCTTTCTCAGATTTTTTTTTATGCACGCCCTACTTCCCTATCTCTTTTAAAATAGTTCAAAACATGTCTTATCTGTGTGAGAGGATAAAGATAAGTGGTTGCACATTTGAATTCAAATTAAATTTGAATTCAAATGCAAACCAACTCATCCCAATCCACTTGGGCATGAGAAGACAAGGTGCGAGGCTGCTTTGTGCATGGAAAGGTTTCATGAGAAACTCTTTCTCGTGTGAGATATGGGGTGCTAAAATGGATAAGGTCATGAAGGCGCAAAAGATAAGTTATCCATTCAAATTCAAACATGCTTTGAACTTGAATGGCTAACTAATCAATTTTATCCAAAGATTGATGCACAAGAGTGGGCATGAGAAGGGCTTTTGTGAGAGAAAATTCATGAGAAGTTTCTTCTCGTGAATTCAAATGGGCGCAGAGATATGAGGTGGCACAGGGATTGAAATTCAAATGGTGGTTTAACCTTAATTGAACCAACCTAATCAAAATAGATTAAGCATAATTAGTTTAAATTAAACTCAACTTAATTAGGCTTAATTAGGCTTAATAAAATCTTAATCAAATTAAGAATTGACTAAGCCCAACCCCTGATCAAATCAGGGACCAAACCATCTTGACGATTAGGTCAACACTTAACCTAATCGGGTCAAACTCAACTAAATCCAATTCAATTGGACTTGATCCAAAAATAATTACTCAATCAAATTGAGTCAATTAATGATCAAATCACTAATTAAATCTCTCATAAATATTGATTCCAAATCCGATGGGCAATCGGGTATTAAAGTCCATCAATATGAAATCTTGATCGAAGAGCCCAAACCAGTGGGACTCTTGACCTCGATACCCAAAATGTGTGGAACTCGTGATCAGAGAATCCTGATTCTCGATCACAGAGTTCCAGATATGTAGGACTCATAGTCCACAAATATTAAGACTCTTCATCAGCCATCAGATCAAATAGGAACCTCTAATGTGTGTGACCCCGCAGGTTCGAACCTAAGTCAGTAGCACAGGAACCAATTTTTGTACTAATCGAAGTGACCATCTAGCAATGGTACCTAAAATTCGGATAGGTCGAATAGTCACAATCGCAAAACTCAGAACCTACGTGAATATGGTTACTGTATAATTCATCCCTTTTGACCCCTGTGTTTAGGATGACTCAGGGTTAAACTGTCAACAAACTCATTAGATCATCCGAGTCGTGCTCAACTCAATTAGTCCTGTGACTCCTCACTAGGACTACCCTGGCCAAGGTTTTGCTAAATTGAAACATGACTGTACACAGCTCCTGAACTGGAGTGGTCAATCCCATCTTGACACACGCACCGACAAGTCAAGTACTTGACTACACCCAGCATCCTTCCGTCATTGAATTAGAAATTCAGGTAGTTCAGTGCCTAAGTGCAGTGAGTTGCTTGCAAGTCACCGTGGCGGTCTCAGGTCGGAGGGACATTTATACTCATATCCCATCAGAGCAAATTTTGACAGCAAGATAGCTCTGGAGTCGGTCACGTTCAGTGCAGATGTATCCTTACATCTCACCTGTATGCCATACCAATGTCTCCACACTCCTTGGTTAAGAAGACAACCAACCTATATAGCACACAACGACTTATGCTCGATAAACATTGTTATCCTTGGTAACAACGTATCATTTGGTCGCGAATAGATTTAAGGATTAAACGACAAATCCTTCTTTTTGAGTCTAAATAGTCCTAAAGGCTTCACCACAACACAGGAGTTCATTAGAAGATGATAATTTGTGATGAAAAATATCAAAATAACTTTTATTTATTTATAATTTATGTACTAATACAACAAAGAGCACAACCATTAACAGGCTGACGATTGGCTTTGGGACACTATTCCTAACAGTTCGGCAGTCTGATCAGTGTTTTTTAAGTGGGAGCTACTCGTATTGATTCGATCTCTGATGAGTTAATGGCATATCCTCACCACTGATCTCACTTACCTGGCCAAACTGGTGAGTTAGATTTTGATTAGATCACTTGGTGATTAGGGCTCACCCTTGTCATTAGGTAAATCAGTGTGACTGATTTAGGTGCTCCTAGTGCCGGCTTTAATTAAATCTTTTTTAATCTGACTTGGTGAAGTCAGTGGGAGGATTAAAATTAGCTGGTTAATTTCTTCACTTCTATCTTTTAATAAAATCCTCAAAAATTATTAGATCCCTAAAATGATTAAGTTATAGTGATAACTAAGTCATAGCCTCCTATTAAGTGAGTGATAATGAGTCCATTAGTTTAATAATCACTGGAGGCCCAAAGGCCTAGTGCTTATTGACTAATGAAATTATCATTCATAATATGATCATTTGGTTGAGTCTTTCTGATGGTGGTCAGGTTGGCCGGCCAAAGTCGGGCCTGATCATTTATTGATCCGATTCACCAAATCAAGTCATGTTAATGGTTGGACCTAATCAAATCTTTTCAGTGGAGATCAAAGCCTACTGATTAGGTTCTGGGGTAAAATTAATTACTAGAAGTTGTTTAGAGAAATAATGGTTATGAACCTACCCATAGATGCACATGGGTTGACCAACCAAAGTTGGGCTCGTGTGTAGTCTGTATGGATTCTAGTACCCACAAAGAAATTAAAGTAATTTCTCGAATTGGAGGTTGAGGTATCAGTTCGTAAAAATACTGGGAGAAACTTTAGACTAAAGTCCAAATCTTTAGTATTAATAATTTATATACTAATAAAGGTCAGATTTTCCTTTATGCACCTATGGCCACTACCCTGTCACTCCGGTCATTATTAGATAATGACAAGCTCATGGGATCTAATTTTGATAGCTGGTATTAAAAATTGAAAATCATCCTTGAGCATGAGCAGATCCTTTATGTAGCAACAGATCCGGCAGTTGAGGAGCCAGCCCCAAATGCTAGAGGGACGGTCTGAGATACTTACCAAAAGTGGCTCAACGATCGCACCATCGATCGGTGCATAATGCTGGCAGCAATAAATGATGAGTTCAACCGCAGGTTCGAGAATGCCCAACCGTAGGAGATGCTTCAAATATTGAACGACTCCTTTGGCACGCCTGACGATGTTGAAAGGCACAAAACTAGTTGTGCCATTTTCAATGCTCGGATGAGGGATGGGGCCTCAGTCACCAATCATGTACTGCACATGATCGAAATGATTAAGCACCTAAGTAAATTGGGCTTTCCTTTGCATGAGCAGCTTAGTAAGGATGCGATTTTTAATTCTTTGCCCAAGTCCTTCCTCCCCTTTCTTACTCATTTTCGGATGACAAAGCCTGTAGTGAACTACCATGACTTGTTGGGGTTGCTGCAGAACTTTGAGAAGGATCACCAGCTCCATAAGGAGTCGGTGAATGTTGTGGGAGGGTCTTCTTCTGGTTGTCGACCCTTTAAGAAGGGAAGAAGAACAAGAAGAAGAAGAATAAGAAGGTGCAGCCACATGCTGGGACGTCAGCACAAGGTCAGACCAAGAAGCGCAAGCTTGACCAGAGCCAGGCGGAGTGCTTCTTTTGCAAGAAGCAGGAGCACTGGAAGAGGAATTGTCCTTTATACATCGCCTCCCTGGACCCGAACAGGCCGAAGAAGAAGCAAGGTAATTATATGATAACACCTTGCATCTTTTTTATTTGTGATACTACTGCCTGGGTATTGGATATCAGAAGCCCTTATCATATCTGTAATTCGATGCAGGGTCTGCAGGTCAGTAGGAGATTTGATGAAGGCGAGAGGTTCCTGAACGTTGGAGATGGAAGCAAAGTTCCAGTTCTAGCTTTAGAAATCATGAACCTTGTAATCAACTCTCGTAATATAATTCTGAGTGAATGTCACTATTGTCCAAGCTTTTTATTAAATATTATTTTTATAAGCCTTTTGGTCATGTACAGTTATGAATTTTTAATAAAAGGAAGCGTTTGCAGTGTCATTTTGAATGATGTTACAATGTTTGTTGGACAACTAAATAATGAAATTTACTTACTATCACTGCCTGTTAATGTGGTTCAAACCTCCGTAAATGCCCTAGAATGGATAATATGTCAGAAGTCTACCTTTGGCACTGTAGGCTAGGTTATATCAATAAGAACAGGATAAACAGGTTGGCTCAAGAAGGAATTCTTGAAGTTGGTGATTGTGAATCACTTCCAACCTGTGAGTCCTGTCTTCTTGGGAAGATGACCAAGTCACCTTTTATCGGAAAAGGTGAGCGAGCCAGTGAACTCATGGGTTTGGTACACTCTGATGTATGTGGACCCATGAGCTCAAGTGCAAGAGGTGGATATTTCTACTTCATAACCTTCACAGATGACCTATCAAGGTATGAGAATGTCTACTTAGTGAAGCATAAGTCAGAGTCGTTTGAAATGTTCAAACTATTCTGAAATGAGGTAGAAAAATAAACTGAGAAGTGTATTAAAATACTTCGATCTGATCGAGGAGGTGAATACCTTTCCAATGAGTTTCTGACATATCTTGGGGAGAATAGGATTCTCTCTCAGAGGACACCTCCTGGAACACTACAGCATAATGGTGTGTCTGAAAGGAGGAATCGAATTTTGTTGGACATAGTTCGATCCATGATGGGGTTTGCTGGTCTGTTGATCTCCTTCTGGGGATGTACACTCGAATCGACTTGTTACCTTCTAAATAGGGTTCCGAGTGAGTCTGTAACCAAAATGCTATGGGAAAAATTCAGTGCAGGGGTAAAATGATAATTTTAAAACTTTTTCAAAATTATAATTTTATAGTAAAAAAATATTAATTAATCTAATTAATTAATATAAATTTATCCTACACTAGGATCTAAATATGATATATAGCATGCATTCATTTAAATTTGAATTTCAAATTCAAACAGTAAACACTTTACTGTAATGTGTTCAGAACATAATACCTTTGTGCGGATAGTAGATCGCCGCAATCTGATCACCGTCGGGAGAGTCTGATCATCGTGATGCAGCCACATAGCGTGTCTGGCCTCTGTGGATCATCCACACGAAGCTCCCAATCTGATCGACTCTTCACGTGTGCTAGCTCGTTGTAGAGCCCTTTTGACGGTCGATGCTGATCGAACTCCTTTGATCGATGTCTGTCGATTCTTCAGATACTTCAAATCATCAACAGACATGCTTGATAGGATGTTGAAGATCTCTCTGAGATTTTGTGGGCTCACGACACTCGTAGCTTACTTTTTTGCTTTCCGAACCCCAGGCTAAAACTCTAAGAAACTCGCCAGAAACCTTGCACCCACTTTTTTTCTTTTTTTTCTTTTTCTCTTGGAAGGATATGGACTTTCTTCTCACGCATAAGACCTCTCATGCCCCAAAATTTTTTTTCAAAAATCTTCTTCTTGCATGCCCCACTCTTCTCTTTCTTTTATAACAACGTCAAACGTCTTATCCAAAAGAAAGGATAAAGATGAGTAATTGCACATTTGAATTCAAATCAAATTTTGAATTCAAATGGACACCAACTCATCTCTATCCACTAAAGGCATGAGGCGTGGCTTAAATTGTGCATGGAGTGATTTCATGAGAAACTTTTTCTCATGTAATAAATGAGGCATAAAAAAAGGGATAAGGTGCAAAGATTGATTGCCCATTCAAATTCAAACTTTATTTTGAATTTGAATGGCCAACCAATCATCCTTATCCATTCATATGGCACATTAAAGTGGGGCATGGAGAGGGCTTGGTGTGAGAAAAAAATTCATGAGAAGTTCCTTCTCATGAATTCAAATGGGTGCAATGGCAGTGAGGTGGCGCATGGAGATTGGGTCAAGGTGGTTTAATTATTTAAACCAACCTAATTGAACCAAATAAGTTAGGTCCAATTAGACTAATTTAAACCTAACTAAATTAGACTTAATTAGGCTCAATAAAATCCTAATCAAATTAGGAATTGATTAAGCCCAACCCCTGATCAAATCAGGGACCAAACCATCTCGACGATTAGGTCAACTCTTAACCTAATCGGGTCAAACCCAACTGAATCCAATTCAATTGGACTTGATCCAAAAATAATTACTCAATCAAATTGAGTTAATTAGCGATCAAATCACTAATTAAATCTCTCATAAATACTGAGTTCAAATCCGATGGGCAATTAGGCATCAGAATTCATCGATATGTAACCCTGATCGAAGAGTCCCAACCAGTGGGACTCTTCACCCCGGTACCCATAATGTGTGGAACTCATGATCAGAGAATCTTGATTCTCGATCACTGAGTCCCAAACATGTAGGATTCTATATCAGCCATCAGATCAGATAGGAACCTCTAATGTGGGTGACCCCGCAGGTTCGAACCTAAGCCGATAGCACAGGAACCAATTCCTGTACTAATTGAAGTGACCATCTAGCAATAATACCAATGTCCGGATAGGTCAAAGAGTCACAATCACAACACTCAGAACCTACATGAATATGGTTATTGTATAATTCATTCTTTTGACCCCTGTGTTTAGGATGACTCAAAGTTAAACTGTCAACCCTGATCAGTGTTATGATCCAGGTGGTGTGCCCAAGGCCCAGGGAACCAAGGCTAAGGCCAAGATCCATCATTCATGAGGGCTTCATGGAGGCTCTAGGGCTAGTTGGGCCCTAGCTTGAAAGGCTGTGGGCCTTTCAGGTACTTGAGGTCTAGGTTATGTGGGCCTCAAGGGACCAACTCTTTATGGGCCCGGTCTGGGCTCAGGATAGGTGAGATTAGGTCGAGTCATGGGTGTACATGGGCTTGGGTTAACCTAATCTCCCATAGAGTTGGTCAAGGGAGTTTTGGGTTTGGGTCACTTGACCCAGTGTTTATATATACATGTACTTGTATAGGTTTGATTAAGCCAAGAAAATAGACAACTCTTTCTCCCAAGTCTCTCTCTCTCTTCTCCCTCTCTCTCCAGCAATCTTCCATGCACCAGGAGCAAGAAACCCTAGGGTTTCTTGCCACCAGTCCATAAAAGGAAAGAAAGGAAGGGAGGAGCTAGCTCTTTCCCCCTAGCAGCCGCCTACCAGATCTGCTCTCCCCCTCTTGTAGGTGCCCAAACACTAAGTCCAGGACTTGAAATCTCTTGAGAAGAGGTTGGTACAAGTTTCTTTCAGATCTGGAGTTGATCTGAGGTCGTTTGAGGTGCGGGTGAGATCTCCATCAACAGATCTACAAGAAAGGCTGCAGCAGGATAGATCTGCGAGGTCTATCTCCATCTATCTTCTTCTCCATCTAGAATATCTCAATTTAAGATCTACAAATTAGAGAACCTCGATTCAGGTCTGATCTGGTTGGGTACCAGATCTTGAATTTTTTAGAGGTGGTTTCAAAGGCGTTCTTCATCTGGAACGAAAGGCTGATGAAGAAGACAGCAACCAGGCTGATTTCGTCAAGGGCCTTGGATTGTGTCCAGATGACTCCAGATCTATTTGTTGATGGTTCTACTGTACCCAAAGTCCATGGGAGGAGCCAAGATCATGTTCCAATAGTTGGTATCAGAGCCACGATGGTGAAGAAGCGGTTTCAAGCACGAGAAGTTGAAGATCCCAAGTGCTGAAAATTTTCAGCAAGGTACCATCAAGGTATATTCTACACTTCTTGATTTTATATTGCTTGTTTGGCTTGGATCCAGTCATGGGCAGCAATATGAAGGTTGAGTTTGAGAAGTTTGATAGCAAGGAGAATTTTTCCATATGGAAAATCCGGGTGGAGGATCTTCTGGTGCAAGCAGATCTGGATCAGGCTTTGGATGAGAAGCCTGAGGGAATGACAGATAGATAGTGGGCATTGATGCGTAGTTGTTGATAGCATAAAAAATAACTCTACTCACTACGTCGGTAGGATGAGTCGAGATCGTATCCTCAGGGACCTTGGGCTAAGTTGAGATTGCAAAATAAAAGAAAGAAGTGTTGTTTTTGATTTAGAAAATAAATTATCTTAAAATTGATGTTATTAGAAAATAAAGAGCTCAAGAGTTTTGAATTAATTTTGCACTAGCAGAGTTGTATCTCTTTATTTAATTAAATAGATGTGATTAATCTTAAAAAAAATATCTATCTTTCTTCGGCACGCTCCGTATCCATAGATCACGGTGCGTCTCCGAAAAGTACTAGGTAAACAACTTTCTTTCCTCGGCACGCCCCATATCCGTAGATCACGGTGCGTCTCCGGAAAGTAAAAGTTGTTCCTAATATTAATCTAACAAGAAAGCATAAATAAAAGCATATGAAGGAGAGCAAATAAAGAACTCATGATGATTTAAATAAAAAGCATAATCTTTATTGCATATAAAGAAATACAAGAAAGTTTAGAACAATAAACCATCTCTGTGTCGTTAAAAATTTCTTCTTCACTCTCGAGACTGCTAGCCTAGCTGCTCATGAAGTAGTCCCTTTCTATCCCTCTATGCAAGGCTCTAGAAGAATTTCTGGGCTCCCCCTCCAATGGGAGTACAAAAGTCTTTTTATAGGTATTAGAAGGGAGGAGTTTTACATGATTTTTCGATGTGGGACTAAAGAAAATACAAATCTTTCCTCTCAAAATATTTCTAAATATTAATTTTTTTCTTTTAATAAGCATCTGTTCGACCGCCATCAAAAACTCCCTGCGAACCCGTCTGCCACGCGCCCACTCGCCGTGCGCCCACACCCACGCGATGCCGCACCCGTGCCCGCGCTCGCACCCACACCGCGTCCGCACCGCGTCTGCCCCGTGTCCACGTGCTCACGCGCGCGCACTCGCGTGCCCACTCGCATGCTCAGGAGTATTCCACGTGAAACAACTTTTTCGTATTCCCAAAAGAAACTTTTGTTTCTTCACAATGACATCTATATCCTTTTGGATTCCTTGCACAGTATCTTCATTTTCTATAATACCATATGCATCCTTCTTTTATTTTAATTTTATTTTAAGTCCAAATTTTTTCAAACTTGAGTCTTTTTGATCTATGAATCGGACTCTTTGTATCGACGATCATCTTTCCTGTAAAACATAAAAAGAAGCATCAAATTCTTAATAAATAAAATAAATTAAATATAATTTTTTATTTTAAATGACTTAAATTAAGTGTTTATCACACCCTCCAACTTGAATTTTGCTCATCCTCGAGTAAAATAGATATATCAGCATTGTGTACCGACTCGGTCTTAAATCAAAATTAGGTTAGGCATCCCAAAAGGTAGATGATACTTGGTCAGACCATTAAAGAGATATTTCATTGGATTATCAATTTGACCCAATTAGTGGCTGAGTATTAACTAAAAAATTTCAGAGCTTTTCTTTCACCAACTCCCCACTTTACTCTTTAAATCCTCTAACTTAATGGGAAAGAGGTTTATTATCTTCTTGCAATTTAGTCTCCTTAATATATATATATATATATATATATATATATATATATTTTAATATTGCCTACCTTTTTACGCGAACCACAACGCTTACTTAGGCGAAAGGGCCCGATTACTCAGTAGGAAACCAATGTTGTTTTTTTTTTTTTTAAGTAAATTTTAAGGAGAATTTTTGCATACCTCGACCTTTCCACCCAATTTCTCATGAAGCAGATTCTTTATTGAGATCAGTAAGAAGAGGGTTGTAGAATCACTCCTAAAATTTGATCTAGTCTAAACCCTACCATTCATTGGGTTTTCTTAATAATTTATTCCTCAGTATCTCTAAAATTATCTTGACCATTAATCATTCATTGTTTAGGATGCCTAATTGACTCTTAATCAAAATAAAATTTGGATACACAAAACTAATTATTTCTGACTATACTCGAGGATTTGATTAATTTCCTCCCCCCCAACTTAATCTACATTGTCCTCAATGGAGTAGGAAAGCAAAGAAAATAAAAGGAGAGAGTGCACCTGGGATAATTTTGCTTCGAAAGTTGAAGATAGCTTCATTGATTAATAGGCTCTTTTCTAAATTTCTGCAGCTGTGGTAAAGTAAAAAATATGAAATCATTGGGTTGCCTCCCAACAAGCACTAAGTTTTACATCTTCAGCCAGACTGAATTGAGTATTATGGCAATTTTGGATCCACTAAATCAACAGATTTAATTAATTCTCCATCACTAATTCTATCTATGTAAGGTTTCAATCGCTGACCGTTCACTTTAAAAGTGTTCTCCTATTTAGGATTTTTGAGTTCTATAGCTCCATGAGAAAATACCTGAGTTACAATGAAAGGTCCGCCCCAATGTGAGCAAAGTTTTTCAGGAAACAGATGCAACCTAGAATTAAGAGCCAAACTTTTTGATTGGGCTCGAATATTTTTCATGCAATAAATTTATCATGGTATGCTTTAGTTCGAGCATTATAAATTTTGACACTCTCATATGCTTCATTGCGTAGCTCTTCAAGTTCATTTAATTGGAGTCTCCTATTGGAACCTGCATTTTTCATATCAAAGTTAAATTGTCGTATGGCCCAAAATGCACGATATTCCAATTCCACCGGTAAATGACAAGCTTTTTCGAATACAAGTCGATAAGGAGACATTCCTATGGGTGTTTTAAAAGCAGTACGGTAAGCCCATAATGCATCGTCTAAGCGAAGAGATCAATCCTTTCTATCGGGCCTAACCATCTTTTCTAGGATATGTTTAATCTCCCTATTTGACACCTCTACCTGACCATTAGTTTGGGGGTGATATGGTGTGGCCACTTTGTGTGAAATATTATATTTTTTCATAAGTGCTTCAAAATATTTATTCGTAAAATGAGTCCCCCCATCACTAATGATCACCCTTGGGAAGCCAAATCGACTAATGATGTTTCGTTGGATAAAACTAATTACAATTTTATTATCATTAGTCCGTGTAGCTATTGCCTCCACCCATTTTGATACGTAATCAACTGCCACCAGAATATATTCAAATCCAAATGAGGCTGGAAAAGGTCCCATAAAATCAATCCCCCAAACATCGAAGATTTTTACTACTAAAATGGGGGTCAGCGGCATCATATCCTTCTTGGATAAATTTTCTATTTGCTAACATCGCAGACAACTTCGACCAAATTCATGTGCATCCTTGAAAAGCATTGGCCAATAAAACCCACTCTGCAGCACTTTTGCTACAGTTTTTTTTCCACTAAAATATCCCCCACATGCCGAAGAATGGCAAAAAGTGAGAATGCTTTGGAATTCACTCTCGGGGATACAACGGTGAATAACTTGGTCAGGACAGTATTTGAATAGTTCAGGTTCTTCCCAAAAATAATGTTTAATTTGCAAGAAAAATCGATCCTTTTCTTGTTTTGTCCAGTGAGAAGGTACTTGTCCTGTTGACAAGTAATTGACAATATGGGCAAACCATGGAGGACGGCTAGAGGAGATTGCAAAAAGTTCTTCATCAGAAAATTTTTCTTTGACCTCATCTATGCCTATCGTGTGTTCAACTAAGATCCTGGAGATGTGATCAGCTACCACATTCTCAGAACCTTTCTTATCTCGGATTTCCAGATCAAATTCTTGTAAAAGAAGGATCCATCTGATCAAACATGGTTTAGTATCTTTCTTTGACAGGAGATGTTTCAGAGCTGCATGATCAGAGTAAACTAGACCCTTAGACCCTAACAGATATGAGCAAAATTTTCAAGGGCAAACACTACTGCTAATAGCTCTTTTTCTGTTGTGGTGTAGTTTAATTGGGCATCGGAAAGAGTCTTGCTAGCATAATAGATCACATGTGGCTCTTTATTGATTTTTTGGCCTAAGACGGCACCTATTGTAAAGTCAGAGGCATCACACATAATCTCAAATGGAATGGACCGGTCAGGTGGTTTTATTATGGGTGCTGTTGTCAGGGCTGTTCGTAATGTGTTGAACGCTTTCAAACAGTCTTCATCAAAGACAAATGGTGTATCCTTGGCCAACAGATTGCACAAGGGTCTTGAAATCTTGCTAAAGTCTTTGATGAAGCATCTATAAAATCCGGCATGACCTAAGAAAGATCATATTTGTCGGACCGAAGTAGGGGGTGGTAGTTTTGAAATGACCTCAACTTTGGCTTTATCTACCTCGATCCCTCTTTCAGAAATAATATGTCCTAATACAATTCCTTTCCGCACCATGAAATGGCTCTTTTTCCAACTTAGGATAAGATTTGTCTCCATACACCATTTAAGAACTTTGAAAAGATTATGGAGACAATCCTCAAAGATGGTTCCAAACACTGAAAAATCATCCATAAAAACTTCAAGACATTTGTCCATCATATCCGAAAAAATGGCCAGTATGCATCGTTGAAATGTAGCGGGTGCATTGCAAAGCCCGAATGACATACGCTGAAAAACGAAAGTGCCATAGGGGCAGGTGAAGGTAGTCTTTTCTTGGTCATCCAAAATATAGATACTTGATTGTACCCTAAATAACCATCAAGAAAATAGTAGAAACTTTGTCCTGCTAACCGTTCTAGGATTTGGTTAATGAAGGGCAATGAAAAATGGTCCTTCCTAGTAACGGCATTCAGTTTTCTATAATCTATGCATACTCGCCATCCAGATGATATGCGAGTGGGAAGTAGTTCACCTTCTTCGTTCTCAACCACAATAATACCAGATTTCTTAGGTACTACTTGAGTGGGACTGACCCATTTACTATCAAATATGGGGTAGATGATTCCAGTATCTAACCACTTTACCACCTCTTTCTTTACTACTTCACGCATGTTTGGGTTCAATCTCCTCTGCATATCTTGATGGGGTTTGGCATGTTCCTCAAAATGAATATGGTGCATGTAAATGGAGGGGTCAATTCCTTTTAAATCAACAATGGACCAACCGATAGCCTCTTTGTGTTCCTTCAGAATACCAACCAATTATGCTTCCTGATTAGGGGTCAAGTCTAATGCAATGATTGCCGGGAGGGTGTCATTGAGTCCTAGAAATACATACTTGAGCGTAGCAGGAAGGGGTTTCAATTCTAACGTAGGTGGTGATTCTAAAGATGGGACTATTGGTGTACTGGCTAATGTGGGTAATGGCTCATACTTGATTGTCCATGGAGGAGTGGTTTTATCGTGTGGTGTATCCAATAAGATGTTAACTTCTTTCATATATTCCTCAAAGTCATACACTCCAAAGTGAGCCAAGCAAGTATCTAAGGGGTCTGGTGCTAGAATTATGGGTGTTGCATCTTCTATAATATCTTCTAGTGTATCTACTTCGAAGCAACTATCCATTGATGGTCTTTGGGAAGCACCAAACACATTCAGTCTTAGTTTCTTATTCCCAAACGATACGTCCATGACTCCTGTCCTACAATTAATGCACGTATTTGCCGTAGCTAGGAAGGGTCATCCTAAGATAATGAGAATTTGTCTGGGGTTGCCATTTAATTCCATATCGAGAACCAAAAAATCAACTGGAAAGTAAAACTCATCTACCTTGACCAAGACATCCTCAAGCATTCCACGTGGTTCCTTAATTGATCTGTCGGCTAACTACAGTGTGACTGATGTGGGTTTCTGTTCTCTGAATCCAAAAATTCATACACCAAACTAGGTAAAAGATTCACACTTGCCCCTAAATCCAGAAGAGCCTTTTCAATGTGATAATCTCCTATAACACAGGAAATGATGGGGGCTCCTAGGTCCTTAAGCTTTGGAGGAGTGGCATGCTGGAAGACAGAACTAGCCTGTTCAGTGAGACATACTTTCTTTGGAATTTGTGATCTAGATTTACGTTTTTGGGTGCACAAATCCTTCAAAAATTTGGCATAAGCAGGGACCTGTTTGATTGCGTCTAGAAGGAGAAGATTAATTTGAACTTGCTTAAATAATTTCAACATCTCATCGAGTTTTTCTCCCTTCTTATCTGCAGGAATAGGGGCTTTCAGGGCATCCAAAAATGGGGCTTTAGGCAAGTAAGATGATTCCGATGCAGTTGGTTCCTTCTCTATTTTCAGGTCCTCCTTGTTCTTGGGTGATTTGGATTCGGTTAGAGGTTTAGGGTCGGTCTCATTGGTTTTACTAGTGTGTTCAATGACCTTCCCACTTCTCAGAGTCATGATTGATTTGGCATGTTCAGAAAAAGCTTCTGGGGTATTAGAACTCTCAATCACAAATTGCCCTCTTGGGTTACTCTCGGGTTGGCTAGGTAATTTTCTCCTTCCCTCCTACTGAATGCAGTCGCTAGTTGACCTATTTGGGTCTCTAGCTTAGCAATGGATTGTGTGTGAGAGTTAAGGGTCTGAGTGTTGACTTCTAATCGTTCTAGTACTTTCAGAACTTTTTCCTCAAAAGCTGAGCTGTGACCAGTAGTAGACGGTTGAGGAACATTTTAAAATTGATGGTATGGTCCATGCCTATATGTTGGGTCCTGATATTGAGGTCGAGGTGTGGCAGGACCAACCACTGGTTGTGGTCTCCAAGAAAAATTTGGATAGTTTCTCCAGTCAGGATTATAAGTGTTCGAATATGGATCGTTTCCTGGTCTGCGAGCTTGTTGGACTTGAGCTTGCTGAACCTGCTCGTGCACAAACTCAGGAAATTGAGGTGCAGCTAGGCATTCACTAACAAAATGGTTCGAACTTGCACACAATGCACAAATTTCTTGGATTGGGTTAGGTGGAATCGGGGATTGTCCAGTATTTAGAAGACGATCTAATTTTTGGGACAGTTCATCTACCTTATGATGGATATCTATGGCATTTCCTACTTCATATATTCCACCTCTCTTTGGGTTTAATATGGGTTTATCTCTAATAGAGGCAGACATATGATGTAATGAATTTTTACTTGAAATTTCAAACAGTTGCCATGCCTCATCCTCACTTTTCAGCATGAATGTCCCACCGCATGATGCATCGACCATTTGTCGATGTCTTTCAGAGAGCCCATCATAAAAATATTAGATTAACTGCCACTTGGGTATAGCATGGTGGGGATATTTTTTAATAAAGTCCTTTAATCTCTCCCATGTTTCATGAAACATTTCTCCATCTAATTAGGAAAAACTAGTTATGGCTTTTCTTATTTGATTAGTTTTTCCTATGGGAAAATATTTCTTGAGAAACTCTCCTTGCAACTGGTCCCAGGTTGATATAGTCATGGAATCCAAAGTATGTAGCCAGTATTTGGCTTTGTCCTTAAGTGAGAAAGGGAATAATTTTAACCTAAGAGCATCATCGAAGAAGTTGTGAATTTTGACAGTTGAACATATCTCAAGAAATTCTTCAAGATGTTTATAAGGGTCCTCATTACTAAGTCCATAAAATGAAGGTAACATTTGGATTATACTAGACTTAATTTCATATTAAGTGGCCTCCACAGGGGGCACTTGAATACAAGGAGAGTAGGTATATGTGGAAGGAGTAAAGTACTCCTTCAATTGCTTGGGTGGATCATTCTCCTGATTTCGGTCCATATTTTTACGTCTGTTGGCTCTAAAGGTTCTTTCTATTTCTGGATCAAAAGGTTGGATTTTTGGTCATAACGATCTCGACCAAGCATACACCTTACAATTATACTGTAGAGCAAACACAAAAAATTTTAGTTTATATATATATATATTTATAATAAGGTGAGAAAAGAATGAAGAAAATCTAAAGAGAAGAACCTAAGAATCTTAAATCTATGAAAAGGAGAAATTAGTTAATGTTTAGATGTTAATTGCAATCAACTTAAACAATCATAGACTCTCTATCCTAAGGTTAACTTAGATCTGACAGCTCCTAACTTTCAAGACTGTCTTTGAGCACTCCAAGCTCAAGACTGACTAACTGACTCGGCAGGTAAGCGTAAGATGTGGGAGGTTCCCTGCTCGTTGCTTGACCAGGTCAGTCAACGGAACCAATTGAAAACCACTTTCTTTAACCACTTCCTTAGACACCAAGCAATTAACCAATCCGCACTCGGTTCAACTCTAGAGCTTTCTTATCCTATTGAGCTCGAAATTTTTAGGGCTGACATCTAGTTGATTTTAGATTAAGGTCTAGGTTATGCAAATGCAAGGGAGTGATTTGTGGGCCAAGGAAGGGTGATCAAATCTCCACCTTATCTGATTAATGGGTTATTGCCCTTAAGATTAATTATGGAGATGAGATGCAAAGAAACAAGGTGTCCAATCAAGTTAGAAATTTTTATATTTGGGGTTACGCTATTTTAGTTAAGTGTTATGAAATGTCAATGGTTTTTTTTTTTTATTCCAACCGTGCCAAGGTCCCCGGCAATGGTGCCAAAATTTGATACATAGTCGTTGATAGCACCAAAAATAACTCTACTCACTACGTAGGTAGGATAAGTCGAGATCGTATCCTCAGAGACCTTGGGCTAAGTTGAGATTGTAAAATAAAAGAAAGAAGCGTTGTTTTTGATTTAGAAAATAAATTATCTTAAAATTGATATTATTAGAAAATAAAGAGCTCAGGAGTTTTGAATTAATTTTGCACTAGCATAGTTGTATCTCTTTTTTTAATTAAATAGATGCGATTAATCTTAAAAAAAATACCTATCTTTCCTCGGCACGCTCCGTATCCGTAGATCACGATGCGTCTTCGAAAAGTACTAGGTAAACAACTCTTCTTTCCTCGGCACGCCCCATATCCGTAGATCACGGTGCGTCTCCAAAAAGTAAAAGTTGTTCCTAATATTAATCTAACAAGAAAGCATAAATAAAAGCATATGAAGGAGAGCAAATAAAGAACTCATGACGATTTAAATAAAAAGCATAATCTTTATTGCATATAAAGAAATACAAGAAAGTTTAGAATAATAAACTATCTCTGTGTCATTACAAAATTTCTTCTCCACTCCCGAGACTGCTAGCCTAGCTGCTCATAAAGTAGTCCCTTTCTATCCCTCTATGCAAGGCTCTAGAAGAATTTTTGGGCTCCCCCTCCAATGGGAGTACAAAAGTCTTTTTATAGGTGTTAGGAGGGAGGAGTTTTACATGATTTTTTGATGTGGGACTAAAGAAAATATAAATCTTTTTTCTCAAAATATTTTTAAATATTAATTTTTTTCCTTTAATAAGCATCTGTTCGACCGCCGTTAAAAACTCCCTGCGAACCCGTCTACCGCGCGCCCACTCACCGTGCGCCCACACCCGCACGATGCCGCACCCGTGCCCGTGCTCGCGCCCACGCCGCATCCATGCCGCGTCCGCCCCGCGTCCACACGCTCGCGCGCGCACTCTCACGCCCACTCGCGCGCCCAGGAGTATTCCACGTGAAACAACTTTTTCATATTCCAAAAAGAAACTTTTGTTTCTTCACAATGACATCTATATCCTTTTGGATTCCTTGCATAGTATCTTCATTTTCTATAATACCATATGCATCCTTCTTTTATTTTAATTTTATTTTAAGTCCAAATTTCTTCAAACTTGTGTCTTTTTGATCTATGAATCGGACTCTTTGTATCGCGATCATCTTTCCTATAAAACATAAAAAGAAGCATCAAATTCTTAATAAATAAAATAAATTAAATATAATTTTTTACTTTAAATGACTTAAATTAAGTGTTTATCAGGCATCGTTGGAGAAGAAAGCATGCTCAGTGATCAGAGGATGTTTGGTGGATGCAGCGTTGTATTCGGTGCTGGAAGAAAAGACCCCGAAGGGCCTTTGGTCGAAGTTGCACACCATGTATATGGGGAAGAATATGTGCAACAAGCTGATGCTGAAGAAGAAGTTGTACGGTCTTCAGATGCAGGAGGGATTTGATGTGATTGGCCACATTCAGAGGTTCGACCCGTTGTGCACGGAGTTGATGAATATCGGGGTGAAGCTGGATGAGGAGGATAAGTCCCTGTTGCTTTTGTGTTCACTACCAG
Organism: Elaeis guineensis; assembly: GCF_000442705.2. Lineage (NCBI taxonomy): Eukaryota > Viridiplantae > Streptophyta > Magnoliopsida > Arecales > Arecaceae > Elaeis > Elaeis guineensis. The sequence continues at coordinate 110,423,676 of NC_025996.2, forward strand.
GATCATATGACTCTTTGGTGACTACACTGCTCTACGGCAAAGAGACTCTGGAGTATGAGGACATGGTCTCGGTGCTGAGGTCGAATGAGCAGAGAGAAAAGTTGACCAGAGATCAGGCTCCCCAGGAGGGTTTGGCAGTAGGGGAGAGGACAGGCAGAGGCAGAGGCAGAAGCAAGTCCAGGGGGCAGTCCAAGTCCAGGAGGGAAAGAAAGAGGTGAAATGCTTCAAGTGCAACGAGTTCGGGCACTTCAAGCGAGAATGTCCACTATGGAAGAGCAAGAAGGGAGAAAGAAGTGGCTCAGAATCAGTGAGTGCAGTTGCTGGGCAGCAGGTGGAGGATGATCTACTTGTGGTATCAGATGGTCACAGGCATTACACAGAGGAGTGGACACGAGACTCTGCGTGCTCACATCACTACACACCACACATGTCTTGGTTTGCGACATACACCAAGACAGATGAGGGATCAGTGACTCTAGGCGACAATCATCCTTGCAAGGTGGCTGGGATAGGGACAGTCAGGGTGAGGATGTTTGATGGAATTGTGAGGACATTGACAAATGTAAAGCACATCCCGAAGCTGGAAAAGAATCTGGTGTCACTAGGCTACTTGGAGCACAGTGGATACAGCTTCAGTAGTAGGGCTAGAAGCAGAGTACTGAATATCTCCAATGGAGCTATGGTGGTGATGAGAGGCAGGAGGTTGGACAATAACCTCTATCGCATGGAGGGATCTGTGGTGATCGAAGAGTCTATGCAGCAGCTGCAGCACAGGACCAGGAGGGGGCTTACAGGATGTGGCACTACCGCCTAGGCCACATGGGTGACAGAGGGCTGAGGGAGTTGAGCAGGAGAGGACTCATCTCTGATCTGAAGGATGGTGCTACAGGGAGATATGTGAGCCTTGCCAGATGGGAAAGTAGAAAAGAGTTCAGTTCACCATCAGTACAGCCCGGAGTGCAGCCCCTCTGGAGTTAGTACACACGGATGTGTGGGGACCAGCCCCAGTTTTAGCTCGAAATGGGGCCAGATACTTCATGACCCTGATTGATGATTTCTCAAGGAAGCTCTGGATTTACTTCATGAGAGAGAAGTCAGATGTCTTCACCAAGTTCAATATCTAGAGCGCTGAGGTGGAGAAGAGCAGGGGAGGAGCGTGAAGTGTCTAAGTCAGACAATGGCGGGGAGTACACCAGCAGAGAGTTCCAGGATTACTGTGAGGAGTGTGGGATCAGGAGATACTTCTTAGTTAAGGAGACTCCACAGCAGAATGGGGTGGCTGAGAGGATGAACAGAATACTTTTGGAAAAGGCACGATGCATGAGGCTGCAGGCAGGGCTTCCAAAGGAGTTCTGGGTTGACACAGTTGACGCAGCGGGTTACTTGATCAATCGATCACCTCACACCAGGTTGGATGGTAGGCTTCCAGAGGAGGTGTGGTCTAGGAGGACAGTTGGGCTGGGCCATCAACGAGTATTTGGGTGCATGGCCTATGTGCACATTGGAGCTGGTGAGCAGAGCAAGCTAGACGTCAGATCACGCAAGACGGTGTTTCTAGGCTCTCCACGAGGAGTCAAGAGATATAGGCTGTGGGATCCCTTGGAAAAGAAGGTCATCATTAGTTTGGATGTGACTTTGATGAGGAGTCAGTCCTATGGAGGCGAGCAGGCATGGAAGAGCAGCAGGAGTAGGAGGAGGTCCAGCAGGGCACTGCTGGACAGCTAACCTCTTTGATTTTGTCTCTTGCAGGTACTACGGGAGGACATGACATTCAGGTGGAGAACCTACCTAAGGTGTCTCCATAGGTGGAGAGGACTGGATGGATGATCGAGGTGGAGAGGTCCAGCAAGAGCGAGCTGGATCGAAGACTGATATCGGTGTTGCCCTACACAAGCCCAAGAGGACCATCAGGCAACCGGACCGATATGGCTTCGAGGAGATGCTGTCATATGCCCTGGTGACAGTGAATGGAGACCCATATATGTATCAGGAGGTTATTGAGAGCCAGGACAGAGAGCGGTGGGTCCAGACGATGTCCGAGGAGATGCAGTCTCTCCACCAGAACCAGACGTAGCGATTGGTGCAGTTGCCACAGGGGAAGAGGCCCATTGGCTGCAAATGGATCTACAGTCACAAGGACAGAGTGGAGCTGGTTGAGGCCTTGGGACACCAAGGTGAAGATTGTTATGATCCAGGTGGTGTGCCCAAGGCCCAGGGGACCAAGGCTAAGGCCAAGGTCCATCATTCATGAGGGCTTCATGGAGGCTCTAGGGCTAGTTGGGCCCTAGGTTGAAAGGCTGTGGACCTTTCGGGTACTTGAGGTCTAGGTTATGTGGGCCTCAAGGGACCAACTCTTTATGGGCCAGGTCTGAGCCAGGATAGGTGAGATTAGGTCAAGTCATGGGTGTACATGGGCTTGGGTTAACCTAATCTCCCATAGAGTTGGTCAAGGGAGTTTTGGGTTTGGGTCACTTAACTCGGTGTTTATATATACATGTACTTGTATAGGTTTGATTAAGCCAAGAAAATAGATAACTCTTTCTCCCAAGTCTCTCTCTTTCTTATCCCTCTCTCTCCAGCAATCTTCCATGCACCAGGAGCAAGAAACCCTAGGGTTTCTTGCCGCCAGTCCATAAAAGGAAAGAAAGGAAGGGAGGCGCTAGCCCCTTCCCCCTTGCAGCCACCTACCAGATCTGCTCTCCTCCTCTTGCAGGTGCCCAAACACTAGGTTCAGGACCTGAAATCTCTTGAGAAGAGGTTGGTACAATCCCTCTTAGATCTGGAGTTGATCTGAGGTCGTTTGAGGTGCGGGTGAGATCTCCATCAACAGATCTACAAGAAAGGCTGCAGCAGGACAGATCTGCGAGGTCTGTCTCCATCTATCTTTTTTCCTATTAGAATATCCTGATTCAAGATCTACAAATTGGAGGACCTCGGTCCAGGTCTGATCTAGTTGGGTACCAGATCTTGGATTTTTTAGAGATGGTTTCAAAGGAGTTCTTCATCTGGAATGAAAGCTGATGAAGAAGACAGCAACTAGGCTGATTTCGTCAAGGGCCTTGGATCGTGTCCAGATGACTCCAGATCTATTCGTTGCTGGTTCCGCTGCACTCAAGGTCCGTGGGAGGAGCTGAGATCATGCTCCAATAATCAGATCATTCAAATCATGCTCAACTCAAACAGTCCTGTGACTCCTCACAAGGACTACCCTGGCTAAGGTTTTGCTAAATTAAAATACGACTGTACACGCTCCTAAACTGGAGTGGTCAATCCCATCTTGACACACACACCGATAAGTCAAGTACTTGACTACACCCAGCAGCCTTCCATCACTGAATTAAAAATTCAGGTAGTCCAGTGCCTAAGTGCAGTGAGTTGCTTGCAAGTCACCATGGCGGTCTCAGGTCGGAGGGACATTTATACCTGTTGGTGCAAAAATCCACCCACGTCGGAGAAGCTGGAGTCGAGGAGTCACGGTCGCCATCGGGACCTGCAAAAGAAGTCTCAACCGGAGGTGGGGTTGCTCCGGTAAGACCCTCCGATGCTCAAGTTAGTTCTCTGCCTCAATAAGAATGGAGTGCTCGAATGGTAATTTCAGCAGAGTTTTGAGATAGTAAAATGGAGCTTATAGAATAACGTATCTGGGGTTTCCCTTTTATAGATGGAGGGGGCAACAAATTGACAGTGACGCCTATAACCGTCTGGTCATGGGCCGCCCAGAGTCAGGAGAAATTTATTGCGGAGGGTAGTGGAGTGGGATCGTGGCTATCGCTGTGGCTTGCCACGTAGAATCAGTTACGGGGAGTGGAGCGGCGTCCGCTGTCGTGACTTGTCAGGGAGTGGTGGGATCGCACAGAATCCACCATCGGGAGCGGAGCAGAATCATGGCCATTAATACGGCCTGTCAGGGGGTAATGGAGCTATGCAGGGTCCGCCGCAGGGAGTGGAGCAGAATCGTGGCCATTAATACGGCCTGTCAAGGGGTAATGGAGCTAGCAGGGTCCGCTGCAGGGAGTGAAGCAGAATCATGGCCGTTAATACGACCTGTCAGGGGGTCCAGACTTGTCGGCCGAAGTTCAGTTGGAGTCGGTAGCGAGGTCTGGTACCCACAAGAGTTTGGACGAGGTCTTCTCGCAGTCGGAATAGAAGACGGAGTCCGACTCCCGTAGAAGTCCGAACGCAGTCTATTGCAGTTGGGGTCGTAGGCGGAGTCGACTTCCGTTGGAGTCCGGGCGGAGTCTTCCTTGCAGCAGAAGTTGTGGATGGAGCCCAGCTCCCATAGGAGTCCGGGCGGAGTCTTCCTTGCAGCAGAAGTTATGGACGGAGCCCGGCTCCCATAGGAGTCCAGGCGGAGTCTTTCCAGCAGTAGGAGTCAGGTGCGAAGTCCGACTCCCGTAGGAGTCCGGACGGAGCTTATCAGCAGTTGAAGTCGGTGACGGAGCCCGGCTCCCATAGGAGTCCGGGCGGAGCCTTCCTGTAATTAAAATCAAAGACGAGGTTCGGCTCCGTAGGAGTCCGGACAAGGCTTACCTGCAATAGAAGTTGGTGATGAAGTCCGGCTCCCGTAGGAGTCGGATGGAGCCTTCTTTGTGGTAGAAGCCAGGTGCGAAGTCCGGCTCCCGTAGGAGTCCGGACGGAGCTTATCAGCAGTTGAAGTCAGTGAAGAGCCCGGCTCCCATAGGAGTCCGGGCGGAGCCTTCCTGCAATTAGAATCAAAGATGAGGCTCAGCTCCCATAGGAGTCCAGACAAGGCTTACCTGCAGTAGGAGTTGGTGATGAAGTCCGGCTCCCGTAGAAGTCTGGACGGAGCCTTCTTTGCGGTAGAAGCAGGTGCGAAGTCCGGCTCCCGTAGGAGTCCGGACGGAGCTTATCAGTAGTTGAAGTCGGTGACGGAGCCCGGCTCCCATAGGAGTCCGGGCGGAGCCTTCCTTGCAGCAGAAGTTATGGAAGGAGCTCGTCTCCCGTAGGAGTCCGGACAAGGCTTACCTGCAGTAGAAGTTGGTGACGAAGTCCAACTCCCATAGGAGTCCGACGGAGCCTTCTTTGTGGTAGAAGCCAGGTGCGAAGTCTGGCTCCCGTAGGAGTCCGGACGGAGCTTATCAGCAGTTGAAGTCGGTGATGGACTCCCATAGGAGTCTGGGCGGAGCCTTCCTTGCAGCAGAAGTTGTGGACGGAGCTCGACTCGTGTAGGAGTCCGGACAAGGCTTACCTGCAGTACAAGTTGGTGACGAAGTCTGGCTCCGTAGGAGTCCGACAGAGCCTTCTTTGCGGTAGAAGTTAGGTGCGAAGTCCGGCTCCCGTAGGAGTCCGGACGGAGCTTATCAGCAGTTGAAGTCGGTGACGGAGCCGGCTCCCATAGGAGTCCGGGCGGAGCGACGGGAGTTCACCAACAGTAGTCGAAAGTCGGAAAAGACTTGCGAGGGTCGATCCCACTGAGAACTTCGATCGAGGTATTTTATACCCAACACCAGTCCCCCCACTTTCGAGTTTGAACTTCGAATGAAGGAAGTACAGTGAGGTTGTCGCAGCCGAAGTTCTCGCTCTGATGCCCGTGTGCAACCATCCTGGATATGTCGGCATTTAATGCGTGCATGCTGGAACCCTTTTTCCGATTAGGGCGACCCGAAGAGTCTTTTCAGAACTCCCACCAGGACATGATCCCAAGCGTCGTGCCAGAAAAATTTGCGAACAGTCAGCCCTCGGTAGCGGCGAGTGGGACACGCGGGACACGTGGCGAGCACCGATGGGTCTAGGGACACGCACCATCATAACTGCGCTAGGATCCGCTGCCTATTTAAACCCCCCACCCTTCCTCGGGGCTTTAATTCACCTGAAGGACAACATCTTTCTTTCGTCTGAGAGCTTTGCCACTCAGCCACTCCATCGGTGCACCTGCCAACTCCGAGCATCCTCCACGTCGGCCTCTGCCATCTCTCTGCCGTCTCCAACCCCCCGACTCCCCTCTAAGGGGTTCCCCCGCCAGGGCCTCTGTCCCGGAGGCCATCCTCAAGAGGATGCCACGGGCTTGGAGGAGGGCAAGGAGGGGAACGGCAGCTTGCAAGTTCTCCGATCATAGAGCGGCCGCTGAAGGTTCCCATCGCTTCAAAGGGGGCTCGAGGGAGAATTCCATCAACAACAGGAGTTTAATAACTGGGACAGCTGGTGAAGGCGTTCTGCCCGAGAATGTCGGAGCAGCAGGATGGGGTGACACCAGTCAAGAGGGCAGAGCTGTCGTCACAAGCTGTGGCAGGATCCTTGATGTCATCGGGGCCGAGGGACCAGAAGCGGTCGGCGCCGACGGTGGGGCAGTAAAACTTGTTGTGGGGATGGTGGAAGTAGCGCATGCCGACCTTGCTGGAACACTTGGGTCGGTGGTTGCCATGGAGCATCTGGTGATGGCGTATATCTCTGGCGCCACTGCTGCCCCCGGTGTAACCTCAGTTCTTCTTGAAACAGGTCTTCGTCGCTGATGCCATTGCCCTTATTGCCCCCTGGAGTCTATCCCATCCTTTTCCCCTAAGGTTGGGATTTCAGAGGTGGGACGAGAGCCGACAAGCCTGTCACATGTACTGGAAAATGCGGCTGGGAAGGACAGAAACGGGAGGAGAAGTTTGCGGCTTGAAGTGGCCTCCTGTGTATCCCTTCCAAGCCGTGTGCTCGAGCCTTGTAATAATGTATTCTTTTCGCCCTCCGGGTCTTGTAATGTACATCTTGTTAGTCGAAAAATGAGGGGGTGATTTTGTTACCTTGTCCGTACCTTGCGTCGAACCGTTGTCTGTCGAGCTTCTTCCTTTGCCGTTGCTATTGTTGCATTCCCTTCCCCTCCTCTCTCTTTTTCTTTTTACCTTGGGTTTGTGTTTGAAAGCTTCCTTGAAAGCTGGGGTTCTTGACGAGAGTCCCAGTCCTTGCCGAGATAGAATTTTCTGTATCTTGGATGCTGCTTGTTTTTCATTTGTTGTTGACGTGACCCATCGCCTTCCTTTTTTCTTTTTCGCTTGAAATTTTTCCTCCGCTCTTGGGGAGGCTACGGGAGTTCGGCTTCCGTAGGCGAAGTCGGGGTGCGGTTCGGCTCCCGTGGGAGTCCGGGCGGAGTCTCCCAGCAGTCGAAGTTGGTGACGGAGCCCGGCTCCCGTGGGAGTTCGGGCGGAGTCTTGTTGCGAGGGGCCACTGGGGAAAGTCCCCCCCCTCCTCTCTCTTTTCTTTTTTTCTTCTTTATTTTTCTCTTTGGTCTTTGAACGATCGGACTTTTAATTGACGCCGGGACGAGGTTCTTCTCCCATTCCTGTAGCAACAGGTTTCGGCTCTGGTTAGAATGAGGTCCTCCTCTTGTCTCTAGCGCGGCCGTGGCTGCACATATGGGCGTTGTTGGGCCCTTCCCATCTTTCGGCCTAAAGAGAGTCGGGCCTTCGACTTTGCTCGAATTAGGGCGAGGTTCTCCTTCTGTCCCTAACAAGGCTGTGGGGGCGCGTATGGGCATTGTAGGCCTCTCCCCCCATCCTGTCTAAAAGGAATCGGGCCTTCGACTTTGCTCAAGTTAGGGCGAGGTTCTCCTCCTGTCCCTAACAGGGCTGTGGGGGCGCGTATGGGCATTGTAGGGCCTCTCCCCCCATCCGATCTAAAAGAAATCGGGCCTTCGACTTTGCTCAAGTTAGGGCGAGGTTCTCCTCCTGTCCCTAACAGGGCTGTGGGGGCGCATATGGCGTTGTAGGGCCTCTCCCCCCATCCGATCTAAAAAGAATCGGGCCTTCGACTTTGCTCAAGTTAGGGCAAGGTTCTCCTCCTGTCCCTAACAGGGCTGTGGGGCGCGTATGGGCGTTGTAGGGCCTCTCCCCCCATCCGGTCTAAAAGGAACCGGGCCTTCGACTTTGCTCAAGTTAGAGCGAGGTTCTCCTCCTGTCCCTAACAGGGCTGTGGGGGCGCGTATGGGCGTTGTAGGGCCTCTCCCCCCATCCGATCTAAAAGGAACCGGGCCTTCGACTTTGCTCAAGTTAGGGCGAGGTTCTCCTCCTGTCCCTAACAAGGCTGTGGGGGCGCGTATGGGCGTTGTAGGGCCTCTCCCCCCATCCGGTCTAAAAGGAACCGGGCCTTCGACTTTGTCGAGACGAGGTTTCCTTCTCGCTTCCGAGAAATTTGTTTGGATTGTCCTGTGGATGTAGGATAGTACCAAAGACATGCAGATATACAACTGTTAGTTAAAATAAAGTTATTGGTAGTACATTCGTAAGTTCTCCGAGCTCCATGGTCGCGGGAGGTTGGCTCCTCTGAGCTCCTTAAGATAATAAGTCCCGGGCCAAACTACTTCTTTGACCTCATACGGGCCTTCCCAATTTGGGGCGAGCTTCCCTCGATCCTAAGGCAGCGAGACAGTGGCTCGTCGAAGTACTAGATCTCCTGCTCTAAAGACTTTGTTCTTGACCCGGGCGTTGTAGTATCGAGCAACTTTCTGTCTGTAGGCTGCCATTCGAACCTGAGCTATCTTCCATCTTTCTTTCAGCAGGTCGAGGTTGGCTTTAAGACTTCGCGAGTTTTGGTGTTCGTCGAATGCTACGACTCGCGCCGATGGGAGTTTAAGCTCAATTGGGATGACGGCCTCCGTACCGAAGGCCAAAGCAAAGGGGGTTTCCCCCGTGGGCAGCCTCTGGGTAGTTCGGTACGCCCACAGCACATGATAAAGTTCGTCCGCCCAAGTTTCCTTTGCCTTTTTGAGCCTTGTCTTAATCCCCTGCAAAAGGATTCTGTTAGTCACCTCAGCTTCGCCGTTCGCCTGAGGATGGACTACCGATGTGAAGTTATGGGAGATGTTTAGATCTTTACAGAATTCGGCAAATTTTGTTCCTGCGAATTGTCATCCATTATCAGTGATTAGGATCCTAGGCAGACCAAACCTACACATGATCGACTTCCAGATGAAATCTTGCACTTTTGCTTCTGTAATTTTTGCTAGTGGTTCGGCTTCAACCCATTTGGTGAAGTAGTCGATCGCTACAAGGAGGAACTTCCTCTGCCCAGACGTCATAGGAAAGGGGCCAAGGATGTCC